>NC_086194.1:115249269-115469269 GCF_035770615.1 Melospiza melodia melodia | reverse complement strand
TGATTTTGAATGATTTCTTTGTGGTTCAAAAGCTGCTGCAAAGGCCCAGATATAAACTACCCAGTAAATCTGTGAGCCTGCAAAGATGCTATAGGTGCTCTGTGTCCTCATTAGTGTATGAAGCTGCAGGCCATACTGAGGTCTGCTCCTGGATGTTAAACACAACATGAACTAATTTATGATAATATATAGATGATGAGCAATTTCGTGGTAGGCATGGAACAGCATTTAACTTCAAAGTGTAAATTTTATGCTGGGGTGTTGGGCATTACTGCTAGTTAGAGAGATTTATACTTAAAATTGATTAATTAATTAAATTAATATTTAATTATAATTAAGCATTATGTGTAGTCATTCTATTCCTTTTCTTCAATATTTTGATGAATTGAAGTGCTACATGCTGAAGATCCTGATTTTTAAAATGCCATAAAGTAATTTTAAGAAAAGCCTAGAAGAGACTTTGCAGAAATATCTGCGTAACAATCATGCATAGCCTCAGCAATAATATTATTGACAAACATTTTGCAGTAAAATTCAAACTTTGTTACATCATTTAGCACAACTGCATTCTTTATGTGGGTCTTTATGGGTTTTTGTTCTGCTTTTCTGATATTTTTTTTAGATTCAATTATAATAACAGATTGCTGGAATTGACTCCCAAAATATGTACTGAAATTATTTCACACCTTAGCTACTCTTCTGTGATACTCTCACCAACAGACCAAAATTAAAAAAAAAGCCCTAAGTCCTGTGTAATTTCAATCTCCTTTATGTGACCAGATTTGGGTACAGAAAGTAACAATGCACCGTTTGCTTTTTTCTGAAACGGTGAAATTCTGAAATATGTGCCCATTGCGTTTCATAGCCTCGCTACGTGGCAGAGGTTTATCAACTCTTTTGTCATCCCATTTTGGTAGGACTCAAGCTGCCTTGGAAACTTTGGAATTGCTTTCCTCCTGTTATCACAGGGCCCAGGGGCTCCCTCACTTGGGACATCTGGGGTGAGGAGCTGGGGTTCCTCAGAGACCTCATTGAGGTGATGGTGGGAGAGGGCACCTGGTCCCTGCGAGGCTCTCCTGGGAGCTCCCACTCTCTTGCTTATGTGAGCACCATCCAAAATTAACTGAGGCACTGTGCCTTTCCACAAAGTCCGTGTATTCCTGTGCCTGGTTGTGTGGGAATAAACAGCATGGAGGTTTCCATCCTTCTGTCTGCACAGAAGGGCTTGGTAATTTGACACCAGACCTCTTAACCCAGCTGTCTTTTGTAGGAACTGAATTTCCTTCCCCACGTGGAAGAGTTGGAAGGAGACTGTTAGTTTCAATGAATTCAGCATCACTGCCTCACCAGCCCCTTCATTGCTGTGTTACTGTGGAAGGAGACAATTTGCCTCCAAATGACTAACAGTATTCTTAAAAAAAAAAAAAAAATCAGTCTTTTCTCAAGTTATTGAGACTATACCTGAGGTTAGTGTTACTACTTCTTAATGACCTTCCATGTGGCCTTTATGGACTGAGATTTCTGTGCATGTTAGTACATACTGAGTAAAAATATTGCTGTGAAATGATAAACTGTATTTATAGGCAACAGGGCAAAATCCTAGCTTCTGTAAAAGGAAAAAAGGCTAAAAAGAGGGCATTTATACACTTTTGATGAGCATTGAGCTTGCCAAAATCTCTCAGATTGGTCCAGAGGTTTGGAATGAAGAATTATCATTTAAAGACGAACAATGTGAGTTCTGCTGCAATTTCAGCAGCAATCCCCAGACCTGTTTTCTTTATGCCATGAAAACTTTAGAAACATAAACAGTGCTGAATTGCCAGTGGTACTGAATAATTTGGCTTTTATTGTTGCCTGCACTCTTCTTGTGTTCAAGAAAATAATTTAATACTTATTAGTAAATAGAAGGTAACTAAAGATGACTGTGACCTAGTCTGTTGAAAATTTTTCAGTACCTTTAATTTGTTAGTAAATTAAATGTATTTTATTTAAGCAGAATCATATATACAGTATATTAACTTTTTTTTCCAGGCAATCTTTACTCAGCACAGAAAGGCCAGATGTATGGGAATTGTAAAAAATCAGGATATGCATAAAAACTGTTCAAGTGCATAAAGCAGCCCCATCTGGAAGACATCTAACAGAAATGAAGTTGTACAAAACCATTCCATTGATAATAAAGCTAATTTTTATGGGTCTGACAAGTATGTAATTATGTTCAGTGGTGCTTTTCAGATTTTATCACAGTCAATAAACCGCAGTGGTAATTTCATTCCCATTTGACATATTTACATGGAAACATTTGATTGGAGGAATTAGTAACCCTGAAAGCCTTGATAGATATGTTTTAATGATCTGTGACCTCCGCAGTCCCTCATCTGTTTATTGTTGCAACAGGCGAGAAGTCGTTCCTGTGTGACCTCTGTGGCTTTGCCGGCGGGACGCGCCATGCCCTCACCAAGCATCGGCGGCAGCACACAGGTCAGTAAAGCTGCCTTTGCTCTTCTGGGCTCTCCCCAGCAAGGGAGTCCCCCTGCACTGGCCAGTAACACAAGTCACATAGCACGTTACAGCACAAATAAGACATTGGCTCATTGTTTGCTTTGCTTCTTTCTCGTTTTTGTGAAATCACTACGCCCAGGGTCTGCGTCAAATCTGTTAGCTGGGAGTTTGAATAATTGCTTGGGGGTGGGTGCAGGGTATTTTTTGTGGGTTTGGGTTTTTTTGGTTTTTTTTTTTTTTCTGAAGGAAGTAGAATTGTGGAGACTGGCTTTCTTCTTTCAATGAATACTAAGTCTACTAATTTTTTTTTCCAAGGCCCAAATAGATTACCTACTGTGAAGATTTTGCAAGAGACTGCTAGAATGTCCCTGGGTGAAAATTAAAGACTACATATAAATTAATCCATTTTTTTGGACTGAAGCGTAGTTGAAAGCTTGTGTTGTTTCAGTTGCCCTTTTGTAATTTTAAGATAGTTTGTAATTAATAGGTGCAACTTTAAGAGTTACCACATGGCTGGCATGTAAAGCAAGATTTCTCTCCCAGAATTAGTAAAGTTTTCCTACCACATGGTTATAAAATTTTAATATCAGACAAAATTAAATTGGTTCTTAGTTTCAGAAGACCAGAAAAAGTGTAAGTATTAAACATTTATTAATACATTCTACCTTAATTGTGCTTTTTAGTAGTTCCTTGTAAGTATTTGATTATTTGAATAGATTTTGTTCAAACAGACGTACAAGGGTTGCTGTTTAAGCCACTGTATTTTTTTTGTTTTACTGACTATCATGAGGATAATGTAATATCATCAGGAATTACAGTGTGAGTTAAGTGACCATTGTCTAATGTACAGTGGAAAGAAATAGCTAACAAATGAGAAGCTGCAGTTGTTACATCATGAATTTTCCATGGATTTTGTAAAGGAATCACAGTGGGAGATTTTATGATGTCCCTGTATAAACTAATCTTCATTCAGGACGTACACCATCTAAATGTGTAATTTCCTGGAGAGCAGATACTCTCTTTCTTGAGAGCCTGAAGCCATTCTTTCCACCCTGTTTTTAGTTTATTTAAAGCAACCATATTTGGAGGAGATTCTGATGCTTTCAGAAAGGTAGGATTTTCAGTGCTAGTCAGTATCTTGAAACAGATTAGCTCTGAAAAAATATATGTGTGTTCAAGGCCAAAATTTGCTTGCAAGTCCTGTTAGTAATCTTACTTTCATAAATTTTTTTCTAATAACAAGGAACATAAATTTGTAGAAGAATACTGCCACAGTCAGTTCCCATTCGCTGCTGGAAGTTTGTATTTTTCAAGTGACCAATAAAAGTAATTTAGTAAATATAATAAATTATCTTATTATTACACTCTGAATGATAACGTGAGCAGTTGTAACTACTGGAATAGAAGCTGTATGCTTCACTTGTAATCAAAGTTTCCATTTTTCTGGAGCTTTGAAGAATTTTCACATGTTGGCACAAGTTTAACAAATGTGGGTTTAAAAAATAATTAATTAATTCTTTAACAAAAATAAATCATTGTTATCAAGAGGATAGGAAATGCCTTTTGTTTTTCATTTCCCTGCCATGTGACACATTGGGATCTTGCATATATCTAAGACTCAAAGTCAATGCAGCCACACAAATGGTAAACAGTTCTTTCAGGATGGGGATATAGAAGAAATGCAAATTCTTGTATTTACCCATCTTGTCTGTACCTATGATATGAGTGCAGATCTAGTTTCTCAGAAATGTAAGCCTTTATCATCAAATATATATATATATATATATATATATATATATATATATATAGTATCATTAGGCCAGCAGCTAAGAGGAAATCTATTTTATTTCCTGATTTATGTGCAAAATTAGGCTGAAAATATGGTGTAGTCTTGGTGAAAAGCTGTCCAGGTTTTTGAAGGCATTTTTGCCCTTCTTTTGCCGGTGTGGTAGAGGTTTCTTGTGCTATGATCACAGGGATTTACAGGTTATAGATCATGAAGCTTGCATCTAGCAAGCATAACTTTATATTTTATGTCAGGACTGGAGGCTCGTTATTACTTTGCTATTAACTTTATACTATATAGGACAGTATCTCAGAGGCAGAGGGATCTATCTTTTTGGCATTTATCTGCCTCTGTGGCACAAACAATCAGAGATGATTCTTTAGCAGAAAAATTATCTGTACCTTCTATTTGTTTCAAGGAGAATGACACAATCCACCTTTGCTAGCATTGTTGCACTTACATGGGTTCCATTGTGTTTTCATCCAGTGCTCAACTTTATCTCAGTCATTAGCTGCATGCCCTCCTCCTTGTACTCTTTTTTTTACCTTTTTTTTTTTCTCTGTCTCCATTTGGCACAATTTTCCCAAAGCAGAATGCCAAAGCCAATTACAATCAAGTCAGAAAGGGATAGGTATCAAAAATACTCTAAATGGCTTAAATAATTCCCTGCTGTAATACAAGCTGTCAAGGGGGCTGACACAGAACATCTTCCAATCCAAAATTTACTTCTATCACCTGTCAGAGGCCCACGACCCAAGGGCAAATGAACAAATCCTCACATGTAGTTAAGGAGTCTTAACCAACTTAACAAGTCTCCTCTCATCCCAGCCTCAAGGCCTGAGATGTCCCAACACCCCAGAGAAATGTTCAGCTGCTGGTAGAGATTTGACACAAGGGAAGACTGGCTGTAGGACCAGGCACTTAGACTTTTGATACTCTTTATTCTGGTATTTCTTACTCTATTCTTCTGTTCTTAGATGAGATTCTTTCTTTGTACCTAGAGAAATGCCTTTATCTTATGAAAGATGCATTTTCTTTGGAAATATTACAGGCAACATGAAGTATAACTTGGTGTTAAAAAAGCTGAGCCTCGGTCACTATTGCAGCAAACTATGCAGACCAGTTTGGTAAATAGGATATGATCCCTTGAAGAGTTGTTTTTCCTTTTAAATGAAAAGAAGCACAGGAATGGTCAACTGAAAGAAAAAGCCATTCATTTTAAGACTTGAAAAACTTTAGTACTTAATATATTTGTAAACATGATGCATCTGCATAAAGATTTCCTTGATATAGGCCATCTCAACTGTAAAGTAGGAACAAATAATTTGAGCTATCAAGAGATTCCTGGTGTTTTACCAGTTGATGTTTTTATTCTGTTTTAAATACATTGTGTCTGTAATGATGACCTTGGTCCAATGAGAAACATACACTTTGGACAGAGAATAAGTGAAGTTGTTGGCTGATTTTGTCTGGGGAAGATGCTCCAACATTATTTTATGACCTGAGTGCACCTTCTTCCAGTTGTATTCTGCAAGAATCTGTCTCTGGTATTCTGAAAGTCTTTCACTGATGATGTAAATATCCATGAAACTTCTGTTTTGTGATTTGTAGCAATGGCTTAAGGACTGGTCCAGAGTTTGACCAGAATTTTATCACAGTGAAAGGAATACTTACATCTCTACCTGCCAAATGCTTTACAAGAGGCACTTGTGCCTGCCTAGGCTGTGATAAACTGTCTTAAAAAACTTGGACCACAGTATCAGCAGGTGCTGTGTGGTAAATAAGGGGTAGTTTGTGGTGCTGCAGGAACATAGATGTAGTTCTGGTGTCTCAACAAGGCTGCGAGGAAAAGATTTCGTCTTTTGAGTCATCCTGAAGCAAGTTTTTTTGATTCTTATTTTGTTCCACTAAGAAAACCTTTCTAAAGATAGTTTTTGCTGGATTTAGAGTAAGTTGAATTACACAAAGAATTAAACGATTGCCTGAATTTTGTAACAAAAAAGGGTAAATAACCTCTAAATCAGCCACCAAAAATAAACACACACACAGACACACACATGCGCGCACACACACGCACACACACACACATACACACACACACATAATATCAGATAATTTAAATATTTTGCCTTAATCATGATCAACTAGGAAGAAAAAACAAGGTTAATAATTTCTGGCTTGAAACAAAAACATGGAAAAAATTCATCATTTTAAAATGCCTTCTTTATGTTCTTGCTCTTATTGTTCTGCTCACCTCCTTTGTTTGCCTGTTTTTCTACGTTTCCCAGTAAACTTCCATGTTGTGCTGTAGTAGTTGACTCAGTCCCACAGTGCTGATCAGTCACAGCCTGTGTTCTCGTGCATGAAATCTCTTTTTTAATGTTGGTTAGTACTCCTGCAAATTGCAAAAACCCCATCCTCATCTTCTACACATCAACAGTCTGCATTTGTTTTCCATGTGTTGGTTGTGGTGGGATCTTCCCAGGCTTGATAGAAGTACATCACAGTAGTAAAGTGTTAGTGAGTAAGGACACTTACTGTGCACTGCTGTGACAGTCACCATGAACCTGTGGAGCTGCTTAAGGAGATTGTGTCTTTGTTCAAATATTTTCATGCATTTTTGAAGATGGTAGCTTATATTGTACAGAGCACTGTTTGTATGATTGCTTCTGCTCACTCATCTCAAGACATTTATAGGTCAATGTAATAAAGAAAGAAAATTTAATAATATATGTGTTTTTATCCAGATGAGTGACTCACTTTGTGTTTCTATTTCTCATGTGAACTGCTCTTTGACTTTAATATGTAGTTACATTACTCGGCATTGAATTTATATGTATAATGTAGATTCTTCCCTTCAACTTCCCCACCACAGCTTAGAAAAATTTTAATGTTGAATACCACAGGAAATGCTGCAAGAAAGAAGACTTATTGCTCTTTTCAGCAAGAGATAAAATTTGAAGAGCATCTTTGTTGTTTTACCTTTTCTATTTACACCAACATTTACAGCAGATTAGCCTTTGATTATAGCAAACCCTTGACCAGCAAAGAGACCAAAAACCTGGACTTTTAAAACTTTCTCCCTACCTAAGAGAAATTGTCCAGTAGCAAGAGAAAAAGAGGAAACTGAAGTTACTGGTTAGCAGGAGCTTTTATATACTAGTGCTCTGTATGAAGTGGCCCTTTTGTCATTTTCTTCCCCAATTTTTGATTGTTGAAGCTCAAATTTCCATGTCAGGTGACTTAACCAACAGATGCACTTAAGAAGTTGGTTGCAGTGTTGTCAAAAATGCAAAGGCATTTCTTTTGTAATCCCATGCTCAGGAAATGTAGCCTTTTGAAAGTGCTTCTGTTAAAAACAAAGTAAATCCCCACAGAGTGGGTCCTTGATCTTGGAATGTGTGTCCTTCATTTTTGTTCCTCTACAGAGCTTGTTGACCATGGAATCGTTTTGGTGCATCTATCTTTTTTTTCATGGGGCTTGTTATTGACAAAGGTAGAGATGGTGAGAAACAGATAAGTCTTCTGTAGTGGTAATGGGTAGAGGGGATTAATTTTTTAAAACTTTTTTGGTCTTTAAATATAATAGACTTTGTCCTTATGGTTATAGATACACTATTTTAAAGTAATTACATACTGTTATTTTAAAAAATACTGTCAATACTGATAGTTTTATTTGTGTAATTTTAATTGTGAATGAATTAGAACCTTGACAGGGGGTGAACAAGAGTCTTCTTGGAATTTTTAATGGCAGCCCATATTAAAAGAATTATGTGTATTCCCTGAAATGTCTGGGGGCAAGAAGGGTGGAGGGAAAACTGGGACACAAAGTCTGATTAGAAGCATCCTGGCCCATGATAGGGAAGACAAAAAAATTCTTAAATCATTGGGTCTGTAGAAAGCTTTAATAAACAAATAAATAGAGTACTCCTGCAGCTAATATGCTCTTCAATATCACCCAATCCAAAGAAATACCTAGTTGTCTTTTAGGTTTTTTCAACTGTACTAATTAACCTGTTTTTTTTCCATAAAAATACTGTTTCTTATGTACAGCTCTTAAGAATTACAGGCTGTGCTAGGCTGTCTTTTTTCTTCCCCATTTAGTTGGCTTTTGTTGTGTGGTACTGCTGTGATGTATTTTCTGTCAGGTGAGATTTACACATAGTCTGCTTGACAGGAGCAGTTAGCCACAAGGATTTCCTAAGGAGAAACTTCCTGGAGCAGTGGGCAAGGATTACCATTTTTCTTACAGTCAAGATGGAATTTGCAAGCCCTCCTGGCTGCAATGGGCCCTCACTCAGCTGTCAGCCCCACTGGCCCTGCCCTGGCACAGCAGCAGACCTTTATTTGATCCGTTCTCCCCTGAATGGCAAGCTAAAAATCTCCTTTCAGTTCAGATCTGCCTTTTTTTTTTATTCAAGGGGGCAAGTAGGTAAGGTTCTAGTGCATTTTAAATGAAAGCAGTTAAAATAAGTATGTATGTTATCTAAAATACCTGTGGCTTAACTACTTAGACTTGAAAATGTTGCTATCTTCTTTAATGCTAGATGATAAAATAAATCAGAAGGGGAAATCTTCAGTTCAAGAACAGGTTACGTTGCTAGGGAGTCTGTGGCCTCCCAGAGAGTTTAATTGAAGCAGCAGCCACTACCATGCAAGCTGCTGGGAGAATCAGCTTCTCCAGAGCAGAGTGTCAGGGTCTGACAAGAAAACCCCATTTGGGGCATGAAAGACGTACTTTCCAGCAGTCTCAATTTGTCCAGTATGGAGGCTTCGGCTTTGTGTCCTGCCCCTTCACCTCTCCTTGTCCCATGAAACAATAAATGAAAAACATAGGCTGGTATTCTCTCCCACAGCTGCTAAAAACAATTATTTCAACTCTTTATGGAGCTTTCAGAAGCTGCTCTGTGCTCTTTCCATCCAGCATTAGGGATTTTTCAGGCCTTGAGGGCCTTGCACATCTTTTTTCCCTTGGGAAGAAAAACCCCAACAATCTCCAAGAATGAAAAATGCGTATTTCTCTCTGTTCTCAGAATTCTGGCAAAGTCTATTTCAAAATCTTCAGAGTCTCCTGCTATAAACAGCTTCAAAAATTTGTCTTGGAGGCATGGCTGTTTGGGAGTGGCTGTTTGCTACTGATTGCAGAAGGCCACTCATACTGATAGGGTTATACTGGTGGTGACTCTTCTGTCAGTCTGAAAAACTTCACATTACACCTGCTAATAGGCTTGTGGTGCAATTTGAAACTGCCTGTCCTAGATCTCTGAACAGTCTTCAAAGTACATGTCTGTTTCTAGCAGTTTTATCCAGACTTCCTAAGTCAGGGATGTTGATTCCTTATGTAGTTTTTAGATAAATACATTGGAAGGCGTGCATACTGCAGTGAAAATAATGTAACTTAGGAACTGGCTTTTAGCTTCTCCATACAAAAAAAAACCTCTTTCCTCCCTGAATGGTAACTATATCTGCCTGTAAGCCCCAAGGAATGTTTCTGTGACAACCAGTTGGAAAAATGGGATGTAGGTGTCTTAACTAGTCATCACAGTATATCTGTCATGAGGTTTTGCCTTAGTATCATCTAAAGGGTAGACCCCTCCAGTAGAAGGAAAAGTATTCTTTTTACATAGAAACTTAGAGACTAAAGATTTTTACTTTTCTTCAATTATTAGTCCTCTAGAAATTTTCAGTGGAGCTGTACATTCAGCAGAGATTGAATTTTAGTCATCTGAAAATGTTGTCCTTTTTAAAGTTTAGTAGTTGGTGTTTGTTTATTTTCATTAACCTTTCAAGTCCTTCTGCTGAAATTGCCCTACTGTTCAAAAAATATTCACAAGGGCAGAAGACTAACAGGCAAGATAGGGGGAGTGGAGCAGAGAGTTCTGGTTCATTTTCTCAGTCCCAGTTTATTTATGTTATTTAAAGAATAACATTAAAAATTTAGGTTGGAGATGGAAACAAAGACACTTATCACCTGAAGGTGTTCCTTTCTGAGCATATGCTGAATACAAGATCAGTGTGATTTCTCACCTTTTGCCTCTCCCTGTGTTGCTTTTGGGGCTGTTCTTGGCTCAGATTGAAGGGAAGATATGGTGTGAGACAAATGCCTGTCACCTGGTTAGGGTATTTTCATGGAGTAAGACCCAGAAACAAGGTTACTCTGTTTCAGTGCTGTTCTTTCTCCTCCTTTTTGCTGCTGTGTAATTCCCCGTGAGAAGTCACTTGGATACTGATGTGTTTCTGTCATATTTTGCAGTTAATGCATTGTATTTGCAAGTTTGTGTTGTATTTGTGTTCGCTGTTTATATACACAGGCTAAAAGCTGTCTCAAGGGATATGCCAGAAATTTGGGGTTGTCTTCGTTTTCTGTAGATGAAAACTGATAATCTTCTCTTGTCACCTTCCAGGAGAGAAACCATTCAAATGTGATGAGTGTAACTTTGCTTCCACAACACAATCGCATCTGACACGACATAAGCGTGTCCATACTGGAGAAAAGCCTTACAGATGTCCCTGGTGTGACTACAGGTAATGAGTCATTAACTAAAGCATGATGAGAGAAGGGTTAAGGTGATCAGATGAGGTTCATTTGAAGTCACCAATAAAAATATATTGCCATTAAAATACCATCAGGGCAGCAGTAATTACATATTAAATTAGGAGCTAAATTTAAAAACTTAGTCTTCAGTATTTAGGTGTTACTTTATAAAGAAAAACAAATGATGGGAAACCTTTTAGTGGTAACACTACAGTGCTAATGTTGAGTGTTTGTTTCACAGCTGCTCCAGTGTCTGTTGGAATTCTCTGTGGTGAGGCTGCTTATCTACATTGCCTTTTCAAATCATTTGCGGTTTTGAAATTTTTCTTGGTTGAGTTGCGACCATTTCACCAAGAAAAGAAAAGTTCTCTAAAAGGCTTACCAGCCTGAGTACTCTCCAGACACTTATTTGAACTGGGCACAAATCAAGCTAGTTACAGTTCTTCAGAGTCTTGTTGTTCTGCTCCAATTTTCCTTTTCCTTGCTAGCCAGGGTGTTAGGATGAAAGTTGGCCAAAGGGTTGGTTGCATGGCAAAGCCTCCCATGTTACACCACTAAAACCCATCCCCATGTTGGGGCAGTTGATTAAATTTTAAAAGAATCACATTGAACAGTGAAGGTTACTTCTGGTGCTTTTCACCTGGTGTCTTTGGTTTGTTATAGACTACTTATTAAATGATCTCATGTTGCTTCTTAAATGCATCTTTACTCCTAAACACACATCTTCTACATTCTTGAATACTTTTAATACCTTGCAGTGAGGTGACTAGTCTATGTGTACCATAAAGGAATCCACAGAAGGATTTTGTGGGCAATTTGTAAGAGTTGATGTTCAAAAAGTTCTTAAAAATCAGCATTATATTTGATAAATGGCATATGATTAGATGTATGTGTTGCGATGCATGCACACAGGAGGGGAAAGTTAAACATTTGAATATACCCCTATAGCATTTTTGTATTTTCTTTTCATGCTGAACATGCAACTGTAATGTTCCTTTAGTATAAGTTTTAATGTAGTTTCCTAAAGCAAGACTACATAATGAAGCCTATCTGCTCTCATAATACCTGTTTTCATGCTATTTATGTGCTACTTTACAGAAAACTCATGTACAGAAAGCTTCTGCAGGGGTCACAGATTTTCTATACAAAACTTCTCATTGCAATATTTTGTTTGTGTGGGGCAAATGTTCTGTGAACTCTTCTGTACTGAGCACCCATTAAATCACACTCTAGAACTGCAGAGAACTGAATTTGATGACCTCAGAGGGAGGGGGCAATGTTTCTGTGCTGCCACCTTAAGGGTGTCACTGTTTCTTTATTTTCTCTTTTTAAGTAGAAGTGGTTTTGTCAGCTTCAGTAAGTCATCTAGGAATTAGAGGTGGTTTTCATTTGTCAGAGCAGTTGTGTTAAAAGGTCTGTGTTGAGTGAAGTGAGAGCATATAAGCATTATTGTGACAAGATGTGCTGCACTGAGGGTAAAAGAAGTGCTGTCTTTAATGCTGTGTGTTTTAGGACACTTAATCTTGTGGTCATCCACTTTAACTGAATCATCCCAATTGGCAGGAATAGTCTTTTTACAGGGCTAGGAAATGAGAAGTGGGTTACAGTGGGTTTGAGATCCTAGGCTGGGAGACCCAAGAGACTGGGAGTGTTGTAGATGTGAATCAGTTTGGGGTTTGTTACATTCATCCAATGAGTGGATGCACTTCTTTCACTCAGGATGACCACATGCATAACGCAGTGCTCTGTTGAGTGAAAGACACATCATTTTACTTTGGATAAAGAGTTTTCTGTATGGGATATAAATTCCAAGAAATAACAAGTTTTTAAAGAGTATTTTGTAATACTGGAGGTTATTAGAGAATATGCAAGCATAGCATATTTTATCAGGATTAACAAGAAATATCTGGGCATGCCCTGCTTTTATATTATTGAAAAATAAATGTTTCATGACAGTAGAATGTTAGTTTCCATCCTTCACAGGCCAATTTTGTCCTAACCTTTGTAGGCTGATCTCTACAGATACCAGCTGATGAAGCTTTGATTCTGCAGGAAATGTGTTCCAAGCTCAGCTGAAAATCATCTGGTAGGGATGCAGGAACCAGAGCTCTGCTGCTGCTGCTGCAAGTTCATAGAGGCAGTGAGGCACTTTGTGTAGCTGCAGAGGAGCCCATAGAGGGGCTGCTGTGTTTATTAGCTCAGCAGTCCTGCTTGTGCCTGCCAGTTTCCACAGTCCTGGGATATTAGCCAGCCTTGTTGGCAAGTAAATGTTCTGCTCTCTATCCACCTCACTCTTCATTTTAAACTACAATTTTAAGGGAATCACATGTTGCCTCTTTGTCAAGTCATGCAGTATTTCTCTTTTAAAGGAAAGTTATTAGCAACTCCGTAAATAATATTGTTTGCACAAGTTCAGCAGATGGTATGTAGTCTTGCAAGTGTCACATAGAGAAAATGTTAAAATGAAGATTTTAAAATCTGCTGATCTAGTGATAAAATTCACCCCTAAGCCTAGTGGTTGAGGTCTCATTGTGATGCTGTGAGCTCGGCCCTTGCACTGTAAGTTCATCCAGACTATTTCATGTGTTGCTGTTTAGTGTTGCTTGGCAACTGCAGACTCTTTAATGAGCCTTGTACTTTCAGGGAGGTGAATATTCCTCTTTCTGTGTTGGGATATGGAGGAAAGTATTGTTAGTCTTAATATAAATTTTCCTTTCATTGATAACTAATCTCTGTTCTATGAAGCAGTTTGAGACACTTGAATTAAAACAGTGGCTAAGTACAAGATTTTAAACTATTCCCATTCAGCTGATTGGTGCTCAGAGCATTCTTGGAGATTCTTGACTTCAAGCTTTTCAATTCCTCAGCCTAAAATGGTGAATAATCATCCTGCAAAAATTCTTGCCAGTCTAGTGAGTGAAAGGGTAGATAACCCTGGCTAGAAGTACAGAAAAAGGGCTATTGGAAGAAACTAATCTGAATTTAGGAACTGTTATAAACTTTATAAACTGAAGTGAAATCATCTGTATGGTACTATGGGGAAAAGAGTGATTTTGGCTGCATGGAACAGAAAAGGCAATTTATTCCCTATATAGCACACAGCATGAGACATTATTTTTTAAACTAGAAAAAGACATGAATGGATGTGGTTTTCTGAGGGGAATGGTAAACTAACTTAGCATTTTTAGCTCACAAATTATAAATTCTCTATAATATGCATATGCTTATAGTTGTACTTCAGTATTCTTGTGAAAAATGTTCCCTTCCATCTCTAGATTTTGTCTGGTGACCACTTGATATTTATTTTTGTCTAAATCTTTTGTATTTTGATGACAAAGAAATTGACATCTGCTTTTCGATAGTAGTATATGACTTCCAGTAACAATTACAATTTGAAATTATGTTTTCAGTCTAGTTTTAAAAATCCTTTAGGAGGAGGCAAAATATAATATTCATAAACACAAACGTTTAGCTGTATTTTTGGTTACATATTTTTCACATTTCGTTTTTCAATTTAGGTTTTTCCCCATTTAGATAAAAATATGCATGATTTTCCTTTGCATTTACTTTTTTAAATCACACAGCATGTCTCTCCATTCTTAAGTCAATGTGCTTTGTCATACAAAAATATTCATTCACCCTTAATTAATGTTCAACCTAATTTTATAATACAGAATTGGTCTCACAGGGCCCTGCACTACCATTACTTATGCAATGCTTATTTTATTTTTCCTAGTAATTTAAAAAAGATGTGTTATGTGACTGAACTTTTCAGATGACACCATCCTGGAGTAACACTGGCAACATTGCATTTGGAAATGGGCACAGTAAGCACTGAAGAGCTGTATAACATCCTGAAAATGAGCAGCACCTGTGACACAGGGCTCTAAATCTGTTGGCTGTATAGTCTGTGGACTATACAGACAGACTTTCTAAACCTGCAGCATAGTTAGGTACTTGAATTTAACCTGATTGCAGAAGTGAAAAATTCCCCTAAGTCTGATGCTGTCAATGAAAGATGTAGATATACAGCATTTTCAGAACTAAATTGGTTTTTTGCATGTGTCTAAGAAAGGGAAATCTCATTTATTCATACGTAAGGTTTTAAATTTAACTCCCATTTGTTCTGACTTTCTATATAACTACTAAAACTTCTCAGGCAATTTATGCTTGTGGTGTGTGGGAGGGGGGTGTTTCAGTGAAATGGATCTGAGTTACATGGAGGGGGGCATGCAAAAGGCAGAACCCTGCTTTTCTTACATGATCAAATTTGTTGGATTACAGTGCTCAGGAGAAGCACTGGCATAGTTTCATGATGCAGAAAGAGTTTTGCTACTACTTTGACCACAAGAGTGTGGGACTGATATTATGGTAATGTGCTTCAGGTCATCCCTCTGCTGTGATTAAAGAAAATAATTTTCATTTGTCTGGGACTCCACTGTATGGTTCATTTTGCACAGAGTACCCATGGTGGTGAGGAAATGGAAGGCAATATGCAGAGGTGTTTCTTAGTCATAGATAAGAAGGTGTAGAAGTTGGATAAAACAAGCAGCCAGGCCAGCAAAACAGCATGCATTCCTCTCTGTTAAAGTGTATGACTTGTGAAGGATGTCTTATAAGACTGAGAATAAATAGCATACATTTTTAATATAATTATGTAAGCTAAAATAAATATTTTACATTTATTATGCATAATAAAATAATTGAACAACATTCTGTAGGGGAATTATGGCATCTGAAATTCCAACTGCAGATGGATTCATTGCATATTTTCAGCAGCAGCAGCAGCATGAATTAGGAGGAGTTACTCCACAGGGGCTACTTTTCTTTTTTTGGACAGCATCTCTAGGGAGTTCCTATTTCTGTCTGACTTATAGTATCTGTTCATAGGTTGTAAAGACCAGTTTATAATACACTCCAGGATTTGCACCTAAGTCATAAGAATGTGCAAAGTAAGTGTTTTCTCTCTGTTTTGGTGAATTCAATAACTTTTAGGTACGATGGCATCAGCTGTGCACTATTCCCTTATTACATCAAGGATAACTAGGGACTACTTTACAGATGAGGTAAAAATACATACTAATTGATAGCAAAACTGAAAGGCTGTTAAGGCAAATTCTACATAAAATGATGAAAACAGTTTATTTATCATTAAAACATTAATATCAAAATGCTCTTTGCAACCAGTGAAATTGAATATGCTTGTATAGGAAATAACTATGTAATACAGCTATATAGGCTGATGAGGATTCCAGGTGGCAACCAGCATTGCACTATGGGAGAACACTTTTATATATATACATCACAAAGGCAGAATTGGGAAAAAATGGTGCATATACTTTGTACAAATACAAAATTGTTAAGGAAAATAAAGCATGTATGTAATAGAGCAAACAGGGCCTTCGGGAAGTACTCCAGTTTCTGCAGTGTTCAGCAGCAGGAGTTGAGGATATCCAGTGCCTTGTGCTAGGAGACTTATAAACAAATGAAGATAGAAGTTTAGAGAGACATTCTGTCAGTGCATGGGCACAGTTCCCAGATGAAAATTCAAAATATTATTCCCCCCTTAGTTTTTAGTAAACATTCAGATAAACTACTTGGAAATGTTTCTATTAATCTGGAATAAAATATGCTGTAACATTTAAGTCTTTAAAAGAAAAATAATCTGAAATAGAATTTAGATATAGTTGCAAAAACACTTTAATTATTCCAGCGAATACATGCCATACAAAACAATGGTCAGTATTATTCCCTTCTGTAATGTTTCTGTGGCTTAATAAGACCTCTTATATTCACCTAAGTTATAGCATATAGTTTATGTGATGAAATCAGAATAAAAATATGCAGTGTTGCAGTAGCATCAATGCAGATCAGCTATCAGGTTAACCAGTTTAAGCAGATGTAATTCCTAACACTCGGAATGGCAGAGCACACAGGTAAGGATGTGACCCTTGCTCCAAAGTGTCTGTGCTGACTGCACTGACTGGCAAATTGTGTCTCTGCAGTTTTGGACAATCCTTGGTGGCAATGTATGAAATAACTTGGGTTCCCTCTCCCAAAGCTGTCTCTGTCCAATGTCACTGCATGGAGTGCTCAAGAGAACGTGTGTAGGAGGAAACACGATTGTTCCTTAGGGAAAGATCGGTGCACAAGCACACACACGTGCATTGCATTGGTATGTGTTGACTTGGTGACTGTGCTCCACTGGGAAGTTGCCATGTTAAGAGGCCTTGGCACAGCATAAAATACTGTCATCATGTTGTGAGATCCTCCATATTCTGTATTTGTAATTAAAAGCATAATAAATGCACTCTACTTGGTAGAAGGGTGGTATGGACTTTTACTAATTTTAATGGCTAATACTTGTTAAAGAAATTCATCAGTAATTCCGTGAGCCTTGGTACCTCTTTTGTTGTTTTGGGATTTTTTTTTCTTTTTATTTATGTATTTTATTTATTTATTTATTTATTTACTCGTTTGTTCTTAGGGGTGGTTTTTTCCCCCTATTGCCACTCTAAGAAAGAGGAATTAAAATATGCCTTTTTATCTCAATGGGTCTGTGATTCTCACGCTAACACTGAACTTGGGGCTTTAAGGATGTGCCCAAGTGGTGATGCCATTGCAAACACTGATAATACTATTCTCATTTTAGGTTGAGTCCTTTGAAGGACAACTTTTAAGGGATCTATTTAAGCCTAAATGCTGTGCTAAATTACTCAAAGGAGACTGCTGAGTTTAATGTTACTGAGACTTGAAGCCATTTCAATATCAATTTAAAAATTAATATCTGGTTTCAGCATCTCTTTGTTACAGCCTCTCTTGATAGGCCAGCAGTTTGTAAATTGTTCACACTTTGATTTAAGTTCTGAAAAAATATTGTCAGTCTCCTGATTTCTTTCAGTAGTCACTGTCTTTCCCTTACTGTTCAATTTGGGCTTTGTCCCTAAATGTTTCTGTGGCAGCCCCTTCCCTGCTGAACTGATGGTGTTTTTTCTGAATCAGTGTCCAAGACACTTAACCCAAAACCTTGAAGTATTTGGTGTCTAGGAAATATGAATAAGACCCACTTCATGCAGCGGACAGATTAATGTAACAAATGTATTCTTTTATCACTTTTTATCGTCTCTCTGTCCTCACACTTCTTTTTTTGCTATCATATGTAGTCATCACTGTCTCATCTATTCCTCATTCTTAAAGAGCATAAATATGTTGTCATAAATACATGTATATTTATATTTTATATATACTTAATTCACGTTTATCAATCTGAAATATCAGCATATTATTCAAATTAAAACAATCCTAAGTATGTTGTATTTTGATGGTAAATAAAATTTTAGTATTAACCTCAAGATGAACAGCAATGCTATGGTCTTAATATAGCATGTAGTAGCAAAAAGACCTGTGATTTCCTATTCTTACAGTTCTTCTGATAAAAAAGTGCAGCGAAGATCTTTTATGACTACAAATAAACTTCCATTTGTTACAATGGTTTGATCTAAAAATAATCATTGGCATCATAGCTTAATTAATGTGAGCCTTTTGTGTAAAACATATTTTAAAAAATATTAAACCAACCATAGATGTTTTCTTTGCTCTTGCCTGGTAGCAGAGAATAAAAGAATGAATTTGTTTGTTTCTTTTGCCATTCCTTAATCCCCAATGCAATCATTATAAAAGGTCTAAAGCTATCTTTGGGGGTGATGGAATCTACAATGAAGAATTATTATTATTATTATTATTATTATTATTATTATTATTATTATTATTATTATTATTATTATTATTATTATTATTATTATCATTATCATTATCATCATTATCATCATCATCATTATTATCATTATTAATATCATCATTATTACTGCTGATAGCTACCATCTAACTATGTGGCAGGTAGCTAGCAATCTGAAATCACTTTGGTAGCAGTACAGGTCTCCAAGATGAAATTGATAGACACGAGCCAGTTGTGTTGTGTGGGGTTTATTCTCCAGACTATATGGCTACTACTCTGTAAAACAAGTTCTTGTGTTAATGCTGTCTTTGTGACAACTTTCCCTCTTCCTCCTTCATGTGTGACATACAAAACAGATTAAATCTGGGGAAGTCACAGAAAGCAAGTTCTGTTCTGAAGTCCCAGCAAGAGGTATGCTCTAGTGCAAGGGGAAGAAAGGGAAAGGATTTTTCTGTTTAAAGTCTGATGAAAATGAGATAAAGAAAAGAATTGCTGAATAGCAAGTAAAATAGGGAAAGAAAAGAGCTTTTGTGTTTGAGAAAAGCTTGCCACTTAGATACTTTTAATGCATTAGAAATGGTGAGCAATTTTCCAGATAAATTTGGCATTGTTAGAAATTCCTGATTTATTAAAGCTAAATAAAATTCCTTGCGCATTCCAGCAGAGTTACCCTTGTCTCTGTTCCAGCTTCTGCCCAAATTCTCCTGGAGAGATATGTTGGGGGGCTTTGGGACCTCAGGTACTAAAGCCTTTGTCGCCAGCGCAGCGTTCCTCTGCTCCAGAGTGGAAGCACAGGCTGGACGCACGGGGCTGGCACCTCTGCAGCGTGGCTGGGGGGTGTCTGCCAGGCACCACAATGTGATGTGGTGGGAATGAGGCTCTGGAGCAGCAGCAGCACCTGGGGTTTGAAAGTCTGGTGCTCCTGGCACCCTCTTCCCAGTGTTGTGGAGAGCACCTATGGGCTGAATGCTCATCCCTGAGAGCCTCAGCTTTCTGTTTTGGAGAGAGAGGCATTAGGGATTTGGGAGCTCAGAATGCCAACAATGTTGCTTTGAACCTGGGGCTTCAAAGTTGCTGCTTAGAGTTGGCCAGGGGAGAGCTTGTCTCAAGGTTTGCATTGTTGCCTTTTCTCCTTCCTGAGCAGCTGGGAGAAGGTGGTGCATTCTCCATAGGAAGATGTGGCATGAGGAAGACAGGCCATTTGGTACACAACAGCTCCCCATCCCTAAAACCATTTTGCAGTCTCTGTTGTATGGTACTCTATTCTCATAAGTCATGGATCAGGGATCCCTATTTCCCTTGAGGCTTTGCTTACAAAAGGACAATCTGGAGAGGAGCCTGTTGTCTTGTAACTTATTAAGTTGCTTATTACAGCTATTTTGTCCCTGGTTGGGATGATCTTTGTGGTTCTGCTAGGCCTGTTTAGGTCTGAATAATAGCTGTAGATGTAGCTGAGACTTCTTAGGGAATAAACAGCACATAAAGCACTCTGTTTTGTTATTGGAAGTGATGGAGTGATGTTCTGGTGTTATCTTTTTTTTTTTTTTTTTCTTTTTTTAAGTGTTTTAAAATGTATTGTTTGAATAATGGAAAAGGATTAAGGGAAGAAAATGTATATGAACAAAAGGTTGCTCTGCATTCTTGGATGCATTGGGTCAAAGCTAGTCTTTTGTGTCTTCAGAGAAAAGATGAGGTTGTTACAGCACACCTCATCATCTCCTCAGCAAGTTAGGCATGCTGAGGCTTAGCATGCCTAATCCAATGGAACAAACCAATGCAGCAATGTTCTCCTTTCTCCCACCCCCATGGGTCAGGGGATTGGAGTGGAGACATCCCTTGATGTTTTCCCACTTCTTTCTAATAGTGCACAGGGATTTTTCCTAGGTTTCTTTTTTGTTCCACCTAATCAAACCTCTCAGCTCACTGTGATTCTTAGAATATAGGTCCATACCCATATATCCACATTTTTAGATAATGCATTAAAGTGATACTTCTCCTGGTGTTCTTCAGCATTGCTATCTTTTTTTAAATGTATTTAGTGATGTTATCATTTTAAACACACAAACACTTCATTTCATAATACTCTAAAATTATTTGTGTTATAATCCTGTAAATACAGCTGGTGGTTCTACTGATATAAACTGAACATCATCCCATGGTTCATTATGATATTGCTAATAACCCTTAAAATATAGTATTTATTGTTTCCTGTTTGTAACTTCCATGCATGCTTCTTCAATCCCCATTCAAGATGATTATGGATTCTCCCTAACAACTGTAGCATGGGACATCATTTATTCTGCTGCATATCCCATGTGGAACTGTGTGAGCTTCTTCAAAACATTTCTGTTTAAATTTTGCATGCACAATCTACAGGGCAAACAATACATAGAACCATTTTGAAGTTGTAGAAAGTATTGTAACTACTAAAATCAATTCTTAAGTTCTGATGATGTTTCATTAGAAAAATACGGTGTTTCAGACATTTTTGTTAACAAGCTCTTTTTAAAGTACAGAGAACCATGTCTATTAGCAAATTTTGGAGATCTCTTTTATGGGCATTTTAACATATAAAAAGTCATTATTAATTTGTTTTGGTTTTGGGAAAAAAGATGTATCTTTAGTTTAGAAAAGCAGATTTTTTTAATCAGTTGACAAGGATTGTTTTTTAGCCTTCTGTCCTGAACTTATTGTGAGACTTGTGCTAGCCCATCCATCTATCTTTCACCCATTTCTTTAATAACTTTTTAAGCTGTTGGCCAGTTTCAGTGAAAACTGACACCCTGTAGTAGCTGCTGAGATAAATTAAGTTCATGTTTCCTGAAAGAGGTGGATGAGGAGTGAAAAAAAATCACAGAGGACCAGTTGGGCAAAATTCAGCTGTCATGCATTCTTCTGTTTTACAATCCAGCCTCACCACCCAGAACAACTGGGTTTTCTTGGATGGGGATATCCTGAAGGAACATGTTGGGGAGCCGTTGTTTGCTGCATTTAGGCATTGGGAGATTTAGTGAACAGGGCATGAATGCAAAGGAAATCATGCTTCAGTTGGTATAATGCTCATATGTCAAAGTATTGAGTCCCAAATTGTTAGTTGCAAGTTGTCAGGATAGGTCCTTTTTAAAGGTAAAATTTTAAAGGTATTTTTCAAAGGATAAGGAGGAGACCCCCAAAATCTGTGCTTTTCTTTAGAAAAAAGAATCATTTGAAAAAGGTTTATACCCAGGCAATTCAGACCAGTGACATTTCTTACTGAATAGGAAGAAGCTTCCCACTGTGGAGAGATTGTTCCACAAGTGCTTTTTTTGGCACTTTTTCTATAATTCATTCACTGATAGACTGACATATTCATAGATCTATTTAGATGTATTTACTTCAGGAAAAAGAAGCAAAGTTTGAAGAAATAGTAAGTTCTTTTTACATGCTGTTAGTGATACTGAGCATCCACAAATTCTCATCTCATGGCGTCCAGTGGCTCTGTTCCTATTTGAAATTCAGGCTCTTCATTTACGTGACTAAATGTGACTTTCATCACATTTTAATTTGAATTTTAATTACTAGTCTTTAAGATTTTGATCAGCACTAATAAATTATAGCACAGTCATATGGTATTTAGCTGATTGATTTTTGCATGCTGAAATATAGTCATTTTGGAGAGCAGTAAAACTTTCAAGTAGAAGAAATGTTTCAAAGATAAAGGAATTTGTATTGAATTTGTTCACTTGTGTCAGACCAGAGAGGAAAGTCCTAAGTGTGAACCCTTGTGAGGGCAAAGCAGGTGTCTGCTATCCAGTCTGTTTTAAATAAATGCAGGGACATCAAGTCAGGCAAAGAAGGCCAGCGAGTGCAGCTTTTGGGAATAGCTTTGTGTTTCCTGGTGGTGGTGCAGGAGGTGAGAGATGAGAATGCAGTATTGGGTGATGGTAGCTCTGTTGGTACCCTGCATTGCAGAACTTTATTCTGAAAGGCAAATATTTGTTTGCTGAGTTCTTTTCCAGCTGCATCTGTTCCTGGCTTTCTCTTTTGTTTGGATGTCTTTTCTCTTAGAAGTCTACAATGTAACATCAGGAGAATCTTTATTTTCTTTTCCTGCTCTGAAGTGCCCATTTTTACTTTCAGTTCACCAGTAGCATGGCAGGAGTACTGTAACAGAAAGGATTATAACTAAGCCCCTCTCCATCTAAGCATCTCTGTTCCATAGCTCAGTTGGGAGTCAGCTCTCACTGGCTGGAAAGTGAGTACTGTCACAGGGTCGATAATATAAAACAAAAACAAAGCCAGTGGATAAAATCCTGGCTCCACTGTTGTTATTCACCTTCCTCCCATGTCCTCAGTGAAGTGACAATTCTCACCTGTCATGAAGGTACCTGTTTCTTAGAAAGGAGAGAAATGGAAAGCCAGGGAGCTGGTGGCAGCACCTTCCACAAGACTTTGTATCCTGAACAATAAATAAGTTCAACTAGGCAAGTAAGTAGTAATTATTTCTACTTTTCACTTGATTTTCAGAGAGGATCCTAATCTCCTAAATCTTGCCAAAAGACATCTAAATCCAGAAGCATGTACTCCTTTGGGAGTTTCTGTTTTTCACTTCTCTCTCTACTTGAGTATGCAAGTTCTTGCACCACTGAGTGAAATCACTGAGGCATGCTCACAAGTCTTTGTCCTGGGGAAATGGCTATGTCTGCCTCAAGACTTTTGGTACACTTTTTAGGCAAGAAAGCCCCACTTCCTGTATTTTTGGGAATGTGTTAGAGGCGTGAATATTAGACAACTCAGGATTCATTTAGTCCATAATGATCTGCTGTCTGCAGCCTCATGCAAGTTATTGTTTAGGACTCTCAGCTGAAAGGGCGCAGGACAAAGTGTTTAGAAGCCTGTTGTTTGGATTTTCTAAGAAAATTATATGGAGAACATAACTGAAAACAGAAGAGTGTTTCTGAAAGCAGGGATTATATCTGCTTTTGGTTCCTGGCAGTTCCTTGCTGTCTAATGGCAAAGTTTCAAAACAAAGGGTTCATGCATGATGTTTTGTGCCAGCTAATATACTTTCCTGGGACAGAGGACAGAACTCAGCCTTCCTCAAGATAAGGGCAGCCCTAAACTTGGGAGTTTTACTCCTAGAATGGTTGCAACATTGCTATAAAGTTAGGGGCAACATTGTTTCCTTTTCCAAATCAGAATAGAGTGTCTGATGTTGCCTATTGGTGACCTATATCTTTCTTTAGAAACCTAATTTATGCAAATATTGAGACCTACATCAGTTCTTTATTATGTCCACTAATTGCATTGTTGATTTGAATGGTTATGGAGGACAGACTAGGTTGCCACCTCATACTGCCATGTCCAACTGTGCAACTACACAAAAAGCTTTCTACCCTGTGTTACTGATACCCTGTCTCCCAAACCTATCACTACTCTTTTTGCCTACTGTCTGATTATCGTATCCTTCTCAATACTTAGATTATATTTTTTTTTCTGAGGCCAAGACCGTTTTCTTTGTTGTTTCTCTGTACAGGAATTGGTGTATCATTACCATGTTGTGCTGCCCTCTCATGTCAACATGTTGTGCAGTGACAATGTACCAGCTTTCTTGGAGCTACTTCTTAATTCATAAACATAGGATTGCATTTCACCAGAGGAATACAGGAAAGCCTTTACTATTGTGGTGAAACCTTATTGTTGGAAGGACTGTGATACTGTTTAATGACGAAAACCTCAGAGAAGGTGTAACAGCTGAGAACCTGCCTTCAAGTTGAAGTGCAGTATCAGTGCCTAATTCCTATAGTCTCCTTAGAAAATCTTATCTCTCCCTTATTGACTAGTAGTCCAATATCTTTCATGAAAATTGAATGCATATAAACAGAATTTTTCAAATATGTATGCAATCTTAAGTGCCATTAGAATCAACCTTGGCTTTGATTTTAAACCTGGCCTTCAAATACGTGTCTCTCTAAATGCATTTCTGGGTGCATTTTTTTGTTTTGTTTTTGGAGACCATGTCATTGTTATATAGCTGAAGAAACGGTAGTACTGAAAGAAATGCATCTTGGAATGCGAGTGGAACTATTTAGACTCTCTTCTTTAAAGCACAGTTTCTTTATCTATACTCGTCCAATACTTAGAAAGGAAGGATTTCAGGATATTATGAGCTATATTCTTCTCTTACTATTCACCTCATGTTAGTAAGCTGGTCTTCTGTAAATTCATGGAAATAGCCCTGAAACAGAGACTACTTCCATATCTGCAGCAAAAAAACCCAACCTGTATGCATCTGATAACAAAAAGGAAACAAATACAAATAGATATATTTTTTTTCTAAATTTCTATTACTTACTTAATTTATATTTACTTTTGGAAAATACATGGATTGTTTATAATAGTTGTAAACTCTTGTGGCCTTTAAGGATACATATGGATTAATGACTTCTCAAAGTATTGTTTTACAAGAGTGCTTTAGCATTTTTAGGGTGAGTGCTTAGTTGAAATAGTCACTAAGGGCATGTTATTCACATAGGCATTTTTTGCTCCAAACCTGTGTATTTTTTATTATCTGTGCCTTCTGACTTGAATGACTAAGGTCCTTTCATATATGTACATATAACATTAAGCTTGTGACTAAGTCCAGTTGTTTGAAAGTTAGTAATGTTCCCTAGAATCCCATTCTGAATTAGACCTTTAAGGACTGCATTACTATGATATGATGCAATATAGATTCAAAGGAATAGTTTAGTTTTATATAAAAGATGAGGAGTGCAGAGTCTTTTTGGTGCATTCTGTTTGTTTGTTTGCTTGTTTGTTTTTAGTTAAGGAGTGCAATATATGTTTTCTTTAGCTGTAAAAGCACAATCAAGGCAACATGATAAGTGAGTCAGTGTTGTAAAAGTAAAACTAATTTTGCCTTCACTCACATGAGCTATAGAAGGAGGAAGCTTTATTGTCCCTGGGAAGGTGATAAGGCAGAGTAATTGTATATTATACTGTCCTGGAACATCTGCCTGAAGACTGTTGGAGCAATTCATCTATCATGGACGATACAGCATGTTTTGTCTTTCTGCTTTAACCCATCCCCACTGCTGGCCTGCACGAAGGTTTTGATAGGGACTGTGCCTGGGCTGGGGCTCACATTAATCAGTCCCCTTGTTCAACACTCCAGCTGACATAATTACAACCTGCGCACAGCAGTTATTCAAGTTGAGTCCTTGTCACTCGTGGTGCGAAACTACACAGCTCAGATCCCGAAGGAGATTGCCTTATCACACAGAACAAGGGCTCACAGGAGTTGAAGAGAATAGAAATGGGAAAATGTCTTCCGGGACTACTATATATTCCTTTAAAATAAGACATTTGAGAGACTTACAAGGGACAAAGAGAAGCATTGTGCAAGGTCTGAAATGAACAGGTTATTATTTTTAAAAGGATTACACAGGCCATTTTTGTGAAATGGACATGCATTATTAAATAAATTCAGTGGTCTCTCTTATCATTCAGTGGCTCTGCACTATTAGTTTTCTTCAGAAGTGATAAAATAGTTTTTGACTTGTATAAGCTTTAAGTATCTCTCTGTAGAAATCATCAGAACACAACTAATAAAAGTGCTCATATTATACCAGTGAAATTGGCACACACATAAGGGAAGACCTGCAAGGATCAGAGTTAAGGGTGAAGGAAGAAGCATGCAAAAGGGCTTTCGAAGATGAGCAAGTTCATTAGTTTCTGCTGTTGTGTGATACCGGAGTGTGAAAGGTGAAGCTAAAGAGAAAGTTTCATATTTTGCCATTCTTCCCTCTTTTCATGTTAACCCTCTGTGGGAAAAAAGACAAGTCCATAACATTATCTATGATAATGAAAGAAATTTATTTTCATGTAACATGATGGGGTTAATTTTATAGCGTGGTGGGCTTTTTCTTTAAGACAGAACCTTTGCATACGTGATCATAGGATAATTTGTTTGGTATTGGTCTATAAAATTTCTCAATATGACAGGATTTAATTGGTATCCAGAAGGCTTTTTCCCTGGTGTTTAAATTTTTTTCATCTTGGGTCAGGTTTTTGAAGTAACACCATTCAGGCAGTTGCTATTCTTCTCAATCAATAGATCTAGAGTGTTGCCCTGATTTCTCATCTAGTTAAAATCATGTTATGTGTGTTAGACATAATTGTGAATTGTTGAAAGCACAGTGAAAAACTGTCTATTCTGTGGTATAATTTTAATCTAATACTTTTACAAGACAGTTTATCTGCAACTTTGAATAGTCTGAAGTAGAAGTGCAGTAGAAGCTACCTTCTACATTTTACTTTATATATAGGTATGTTAGGTGAGTCAAATACATAGTTCGGTGCTTTCATTACATTTCAGTATCTTTTGGTTAAGTACACAGCACATTAATTTTGATGTGTAGGTCTCCAGTGAAAGTCCTGCTACATGAAAACTGAACTGCAGTTTCTCACTGAGCTGCAGGGCATCCTTATAGGCAAATGTACTCTTGTAGGAACAAAAATCACGTTTTGCTTGCTCCTTACTCTTAAAAACCAGTTCTCCTGGAGTGAATGATGTCTGTGAAGTAAGCTCAAAGTACAGAGCCAAATGCTGCATTTACTTACATTTGTGCAGAAAATGGCATTATGAGGACGTAATCTGAAGAGAATGATATTTCTCTGATATATGCTTTCAACACACATTTTAGATTAGATAATCGATCACTCCTCCAATTAAACACCCAAATTTGACTTTCAGAATCTAAGATGGCTTTGCAGTATTGACAGCCAGGAAGAATATATTTTAATTTGCAGACTGAACAAATTTCCATGACATCATGGAAGCACAATAAATGGCTGACCTCACAATGACATTTTTCAGACTTGAACTGTACTTCTTGGAGACTTTGAGCCCAGAAAAAGCCTTAAGCTCAGCCAGTCTGACCTTCTACAGAAAACAAAATGCATAGGTGTTTTTTTCCCAGTTTGCTCTGTACTGAACCTCCTACTTCTGACTGAATTTTATGATCTAGAAACATATTCAGGTTTGATCTGAAAACAGGCAAAGTCGTAGAACCAAAGTTGTAGAATCACAGCTTCTCTTCTGTGAAAGCATAATTGCTGAAGAAATTGTGCTTTGTTTCTCAGTTGAATTTGACTGTAACTTGTAGTCATTGCATTTGGTTTTGTGTAGATTTTCTCCAGGTTATGTTGTCCCTAAATCACTCCTTTATTCCATGTTAAATCTCATGGGCCAAGCTCAAGTGTAATAAGCAAAACAGAAGAGGGTTTTATTAAGTGTTTTAGAGGTTTTTTACCCCACTTAACTTCTATTTCTATTTATAATCACTTTGTGGCTGTTTATTCCCTTTTTTAAATATAGACAGGAAGTAGATATTCTAGAATTAGTTTCTCCAGTGTCACAAAGAAAACATTGCTTGCTACTTCCTTGCTTATACACTAAATGTAGCATGGGGCCTTTTCTGCTTATAGCATCACACTAGAAATTCACGTTAAACTGATGGTCCACTAATCCCTAAATAATTTTCAGTGTCACAGCTTTTCACAGCATTGTCCAAGTTACTTGCATGCACTGTGCAAAGGTGGGAGAGCTAACATGTAATTGTGTGTGTACATGTTGTGATTGAACACGCCTGGCTTCTGCGAGTGATCTGTATGATGGCAGTGTCATCCTTATTAATCATGCTGCCAATTACCGTGTTGTCTGCAAATTTTATTAGCAGGGATTTTATATATAGTTTTGGCATGCATAACAAAAATGAATCTTTCAGACAATTATTGCTGATTCCTTTGATAAATTGGAACATTTGAAATGAGGAAGAAAATGACCATCTCCTTTTGCATGGGGGGTTGGGGCTGGGACAGGGCAAGAAGAGGCACTGTATTAGCATTAAAAAAACCTACTTTGAGCAGAGATCGTACAGACCACAGTGCCCTGGGTATGAATCCAGGCTGCAAAGCAACAGGATCTGTCCTCTAGGGAACCGTGTTGTCACTAAAATGGCTGAAGGAACTGACACGAAGGCCAGTTGGACGAAGTACCATCTGCATCTGAGATTGACAGGCAGCCTTTAGGGTCTGTTGCTATCATTTCTGACTCCAGCAACATTAGGAGTCCAGTTTCATCTTGTGCAGCCGCTAGATTGCACACCCTTTCCTAGGCTCCATCTGCCCTTCTATATCTGTGAAAATACTTTATGTGTTCCTGAGGATATACAAACAGACTCCACAGAATTGTTCGGTTAGTTTATGTGGTCATTAAAAGAAGTACAATAGGGAAAAAATTGATGTTGATAGGAAATGCGTGTCTTCAATTAAATTCATCCCAGCTTTTTTAAAAAATGGATGTTTTCCATGGCCTCATTTCAGCAAGGTATTTGATCATGTACATAAATTTAACCTTGTGAGTCATTCTTTTGAAGTCAACGGGGGCTGCTTGTACTTAAGCCACAAAAATGCGTAAGTACCTTGTTAAATCAGGGCCTGTGATACCTAAAGCCCAGTCTCCATCCTCACACCACTTCAGAGATGCTGTTTCTCAGACCAACCTCTCTTTTATGCCATCTGCTCTAGGAAGAAAGGAAAGGGGGAGGGAGGAAGCCCAGGAACAATGGAGTGATTATTCTCAGTTACTGTGAAATAGATGAACTCCACCTGCTATTTCTGCCACTTAAACCTTGGCTGACACAGTGCAGCAGTGCAGTGTGCTCAGCAGACCCCTGCATCCCTCATGCTGCAGGCACACAGGCCCTTGAGCTGGACCAGCGCAGAGACCACTCTGCCTGCAGCAAAGTGGAAGCCAGGAGTTCTAGAAAACATTACAGAGAGTTTTCAGGAGCAGATCAGTCCCATGAAAAATCGTTTGGTTGTTGTTGTTTTGTTCGTGGTTTGGTTCCTTTTTCTCCCCTTTCTTTGTTTTGCCTTTTTTTTCTTCTCTAGTTGTTAAAAGGAGACACTGAGCCTCTCTCAGAAGAGCTGCTGGGCAGACTCACAAGCTGAGCAGCTCAGCTCTGCACAGCACCTATGGGGACAGTGAGGACCACAGCACACATGCAGAGCTGAGGCACACTTCCACGACTTTCTGTACCCTTTCCACCCATTCCTTCCAAGTCTAGCAGTTTGAACAGGTTTCTATCTAAAAAGCATCTTCTTTATTTCTTTCTCTCTTTTCTTGTGGAAAATAGAATTAATGGAAGCATTTAAGGCAGGATGCCTTATTTCCTTGGAGTCACAGATGGGCTTTCTCCTGGAAAAAATCAAGTTTTCTTTAAATTGTGAAGTCTGTTGTTTGCCAGTTTTTTACAGAAATACTCTGAAAATTCATTAGTAGATCTAGATGCCAACACTGGGCCTACATTTTGGTTTTTGTTCACTGTGCAGAGTTGTAAATGGCATTTACAGATTCCTCAGAGGTAAACAAGACTAGAGTACATCTCTTCTTATTTCCCTTCAGAATTCCCAATTACCCTGAATTTGCCTTTAAAAGCACTTACTTTGGCTATCGTAATGATCAATTACTTGAAACTGGGAATTTTCATTCCAATACATTGTAAATAGAATGGTGGATCCGTGTCCAAATTACAATTTGGACATGCTAGTCTGCTGAATGGAGCTCAGATACAAGCAGTAATTATCAATCTTCCATCATTTTCTGTGCTGACGCACAAGTTTTTGCTGCTTCCCTACAGGGCTCAGCTACTTTTTAGCAGCCAGCATTGGACATCTGTCACACATACTGTATGTCATAACAAATAGATCATTACAGAAAAAAATGCAAAGCTAAAAATGTAGAAAAGCAGAAAACATTATGATTATTATCCCTGGGTGTTGGTATAATACTATCAGAATAAATCCCAAATACATTTTTATTATTTTCTTTGTGAAACTGACTGTATTATAAAATCTCATTAAAGCATGTAAATGTAGTGTACTCTCTTTTATTGGCTACTTCATATTTTCTGAGTGGCAATACATGGCAGTACATGAAAACACGGCAATACATGAGGCCACCATGTTGTTGGGCATGTGTTTTTATGGCACTGTGGCTGTGTATTTCAGTCACCTTTTCTGGGTAGAGTTGAAAAGCTGTGGGCAAATACTCGCTGCAGAAGCAGCTATGGTGGCAAAGGCATTGCTTGTCCCCAGCAGCTCGCTGCCTCTGCCCACCAGAGGTCTTTAGGAGCAGCACAGGGAGGTGCTTGGCAGCAGTGACACAGGCAGAGCTGAGCTGGCACTGGGACATTGGAATTGCCCTCCTGAGCTCCCACAGAAGGAGCTGTGTGCTGCTAATTCCAGCAATAGTATTGTAAGTCACTTGAGAATTGAAGTTGGTTGCAGAGCATATCCATGTGATTGTATCTGCACTCACTTAAAAGCTGAATAAAAGGTAACACTTATATCCATGTGACTGTTTCCCCACTCACTTAAAACCTAAATAAAAGGTAGAACTTTTGCTTTTAAAGGCAAAGAGCAAGGAAAAAGAAACCCAGGTACATGTTAGTAGTGAGGAGGATGAGAAAATGTATTGCATTTCTTGTACATATATACATAAATGTGTGTGTTAATATCTAATAGTTATTGCAGTTTTATAATGTTAGTTTCAACATGTTACCACATTTTTGGCTATGATATTTTGCTGTTTTTTTATTATTTCTTGTGCAATATTGTATTGACTTGTAGCACTGAAGAGGTAAGCTTTAGCTTTTAAACTTGCAGTCTGGATTGCCAGTGGTATGTGCAGATTATGTATTATTATGTAGCTAGTTTGCACTACCTGGCAATCAGTTTATTTTATTTTAAAACCTGAAATGTAGCTAAATCTTGAATAAGCAGGGAAGGATTTTTGGTTGATTGGTTGGTTGAGTGGTTGGTTGGTCTATTGGTTGGTTGGTTGGTTTGGCTTTTTTGCTGAATAAGTGGGCAGAGTGACTGTCTTTGTGGAGGTTTTGATTATATAATGTAATTACCACAGATTGAGGTATTTTTTTTCTTTCCTGCAAGAAAATATTGCCCATTAGGTTGTTTACCACCACCCTACTGAATGCTGGTTTCCATACAGCTTAATGACAACAAGAAACAAAGGGAGGCTAGAAGGCTTGCATTTTGGAAAGCAGTAATGCTGAAAACAACCTGAAAGGTCACCACATTTAACTGAGTGTGCAGGAGCTCTTGGTGCTGCAAGAAGTATCCCAGAATTCCCAGAACTGGCTGCAACTGGAGAATGCTGAGCATGGGGAAAGTTATGGCATCCATGTATGCAGCACTGGTGTGAAATGTGAACATATTCAAAGTTTAAAGCAACTGAAAAGAATGTAGGAGAACCTGATGATTCCTCAGAGTGAGTTGAGAGGAGCTCAGTCTCTGTAGCTCTTCCATGGAGACCCAGGTATTAGGAAATCCTAGAGCCAAGCAAGGTGTGTTGGACATGTAGCACTGTTAGCTGAATGCAGGGGCATAAGAAATGAGACTGTTTGTAACAGGGAGAGTGATCAACTGAAGAGTAATTTGCCTATAGTTTCAAAAGACTCCCTGTTTCTCTCCATCAGAAACCATATCACATCAGTTCCAATATCACAAGGGTTGTGATTTGAGAAAAGAATCACTGGGCAGATGTTTATGAACTGTGCTATCAGTGAGGTCAAACTAAATATAACTTTGTGTTTCTAAAAATCTATGGCTCTCTTTTTCCAGCGTAATTACATTATTGCAATTTTGATTTCAAGACAGTTTTCCAAGTTAGATGGTATTTTCTGTGAAAGAAATACTTGCAAATGTTTGGTGAATAACTGAGGTTAAGAATCTACAATAGTGCATGTTTCTTCATTGAGAAGCTTGCTTTCATCATAATTGCTTTTATGATGAAAATGTCCAGAAAGTATCTGGATACTTTGCTATTTTTCAATCAAAATGCTGCAATTTCTCTGTACTTGCAGGTTGCATAGCAGGGTATAAAGGATGCAGAAGCCCTTCAGAATGCTGTCTATATGAGAGTGAACTTGATACATACCGACAAACAGGGGAAAAATAGAAATCTTTTCAATCAGTTGGTTGTATCACTGTGTTTGTTTTTATGTTGTAAATAGTGATGCCAATGGAGTCCTTTATGTTATGTGCATTTCTCTGCAGAAAGGAAGTTTATACCTAATGTTCTGGAGAAGGCCTTTTGAAGGTTTATTTTGTGCAAATAAGAGTCCTAGAAGGTGCTAAAATTTTAAAAAATTAGTGGACTAGATAATTAACATTTTGCCTCATATGCACCTCTGAAACCTTCCGTTTCCATGTCTTGCAGTAAGTATCTTTCTGAAAATGTCAGGCACTACATAATGGAAGAGTGTTCTAATTTCAGTTTCTTGTTAGTAAATAGGAAAAAATTTATTACTTCCTGCAATATTTCATTTAGCTGTTTAATAAAATGCTAATATATTATCATGTAGAAAACCCTTAAAAATATAGAAACATTCCTGTTCTGCATGGACAAATTTAGTGACAGATATTTTGTGAATTTCTCTTATTTCATGATTTTTATCCAAAACACTATGTGAAAGACAAGGACAGCAGCCAAAGGTCTGCAGTTAACTGCTGAACTTGGCTGTTCACAGAGGCACCCAGGTAAGGTGGGAGATGTCTTTGGAGAGGTTCAGAAATGTTCCTGGGCACCTGGCCAAGGGTCATCCTTCCTGAGCAGCAGGGATGGACCAGACAATCTTGAGGAGTCCCTTTGAATGTTAAGCATGCTGTGATTCTGTGACTGAAGTGCCATTTTAAATTTGACAAGTGATTTCCAGTTTATGATACTGGAATATGCAGCAACGTTTAATTTCTTGACAACAGAAAAAGGTAGCTGGTTGGTAGGAAGGGACTTGTAATGGCAGCATGGAATGTGCAGCTAGAACAGCAATGGGAACGCATCACTGTGTGATGGATGTTAGAGACAAATGCCCTTTTTTGTCTTTTTCCAGAAGAGGTTTTCTGTTCATCCTAAGCAGTAGCTACATTTCTCAGGAGAATCTTACCATGTGTCTCTCTTATTTCAAAGTGTTATCCTTTACAGAAATGTGGGAGCTCTCCTGGATGTGGAAAGTAGGCCTATGCCCTTCCCAATATATCAGTCTTTCATGGAGGAGCTCATACGGGTTTGTTGCATTGGAAGTATGCATGGAAAGCCTCTCGTATTTCCTGTTCATCTGCAACATACCTTAGCAACATGTTCCATCTCCTCTTTCACTGTGTATAGCACTGACAAGACACTGAAAAATCCATACAGGCTCCCTCTTCCCTTTAATACAGTTTTTGTGGGGTTTGCATCAAGTCTCAAACCTTTTTTAACATCTAATAAGAAGACTTACTGCAAGACATGAAATAAAAAGAAGACTTCTTATTGTATTTCTCTACATCAGAATTAAATGTAAACTCATTGACTGTAGCTTTAGAAAGATTAAGTCTCTTTAAAGAGTTCTCTTCCTGTTACTTAAGAGCATGGACAAATTGACAGAAATATATAGATTTGATTTTGAAAATGGATCATAAGGATGAAAGCATGCTTACATGAAGCAATGGTAATAGTAATTTAACTTAGAAACCTCTACTTTGAAGGTAGCTTTACTGAAATACAGGCTAGTCTCCTAAAACCTGCATTTATTTGTTTGTGGCCATAATTCAGACTGGAACTCAAAAACCAGAAGGACTTTCCTCAAACAATTTTTATTGCACCGGACTCTGTTTTCCAAATTTCAGAACAAAGGAAATCTGTATTTTGATGTTTATAAACACCTGGAAGTGAATCTTATCATACAAGGCCTGTCAAAACCTTAATTATCATCACTTTTGCAACATTATAATGTTTTAGTTATATTCATGTCATGAGATAGCTTTGATAGAAATCCAGTGCTATTTAAAATCACAGACCTCTGAGTTTACTCATACAATATAAAGTGATGTACCTACACACATTTTGTGTTGGTGGGGGTGTTTTGTGTCAGACGTATGATAACATGCTTGTACAGTACATGAGAAAAGACTCCTAATAAAACACACATTCAAAGCACACTGAATAATTAAAAAAGTTTTATATGCAGTACACTTTTGTCCTGTCATATTTAAAGGTATCACTTGGATTCAGAAGTGCTTGGATTTGCCAGTTGTTGCCATCATGGTTTACCTTATGATGGCAATTGCTGCTTTGCAATCTAATACGAGGGGCCATTTGTAATGCCTTGTGATCTCACATTCCTCATTTCTGATTAAGCCTTCCTGGCCTTGTCACATGGAAAAATATGGGTTTAATTTTTTTATATCTGTATGTTGCTGTGTTTAGTGACAGATTTTTACTGATGACTGAATAAATGAGGCTTCAGGAGTGCTCTGTTTAAAGTGGCCGGAGCAATTTCCAAATTAAAGGAGATGGAACTGGCCTTTTATTGCTTGAACAGCCTGAGTTTTCTTCACAACTCTTACATAGCTCTCCACAGATCCTTTATGTATTTCACAGAAATATTTCAAAGTAAAAAGTTTTATATATTTCCTTAGCATAGTATGAGAGCTGAGCTAAAAGAACACAGATATTTTATTTCAGATTTGTATGCTCTGCTTTAATCTACTGCCTTTTAAAGTATAACCCATGATAGAAGGTTACCAGGTTGTCTCCTGCTTTCATTGCAGTATACACTACCTTTTTTTCATTTTGTAAAATACGTATTTCATTTTAACAACATTTATGGACGCTGTAACTTTTTTAGGGCTGAATTCTGAAAGATGCTGAGGGCCAATATTTTGTATATTTTTCAGTGATAAGTGTCTTCTCTGACATTCTCAGGCATCTGATCATGATACCAGTATATAGCAGATGGACATGACAGAGGGTGAGCTTTGGCAGCACCGTAAGGCAGATACCAACTTTACCATGTCCATTTCCGAGGGAGAGACAAGCATTCCAGCAGAACTTCAAGCTGCTACTTCCAGTTTACTTTGGAGGTCTTTTTTTTAGGTGCTTGTTACTGTAGAATTTCTGTCATGATGTAGAATCATGATGTCATTTCTATCATTCTATCATCTATCATTTTTATCATACTGTAGAATTTCTACCCCATGATGGATATATAATCAGTTGCCCAAAATGCTACAGTAGCCTTACTTGAGTATTTGTGAAGTATTATGCATTTATGTAGTTTACATGACTGTTTGTACTTTTTTTCAGTTAGGCTGAATTACTGTTCTTAGTTTGGCAATAATAATAGTATATGCTAGTAAGAAAGTCTAAGCAATAAACAAAACACCAAAGCAATGGTACACATGAACAGTTCTGTTCTTTTGAGTAAAAAATAAATATACTGCCTATTTCTGATTGAAATAAATGGTGCAGCAGTGTATTTCATGTAGGATTAATCACTAAGTTTGAATAAGTAGGAAATTCTAATGCAAAATAATTTTGTAATGAGACTGGAATATTTGAAAGACTAGAAATGAAAAATTATTGCCATACGGATCTCTCTGTGAATAAAGGAAATATGAAATTTTTTCAGAAATATGATTATAAATATTGCTTTGAAATGTGTTAAACTAATTGTGTATGTAATTTGACTTTTATGCATGAAAACTCCACTACTTTCACAAAAGCTGTTTTTAACAAGTAAACCAGAATCCATGTGTATTTTCAAAAATATGTAAACTTGAGCAACTCAATTCTCTTTCCTAGGAACAGTTCACACATTGAGATGAAAGTTGGTGGAACATACTTCAAAGATCATTCACAAAAACTCCTGTTGAATTTAGGAACTGTGTAGGAAAGGTGGTTCATTTGAGCTCCACTGGGAATATTATAGGCATTTGTGTATTTCAATTTTGCGAAGTAAAGATTTTTCTTTAATTAATTTCTGTTAATTCTTCTGCTTAATTTCCGTCAATCGCTGATTACCATGAGAAAAATAGAAATTCTGTAAATGTGATAAATCAATTATTCTGGTTCAGATGTAATGTTCTGTTAACCTGAAACAGCTTTGGGAGCCATCATGCAAAGGACAACATTTGTGCAAAACCTAAGAGGATGCAAAAAATCTACAGATAATGAAAAATGAGTGATGACTACTGATTTTCTGTTATATAACACTAGGTTTCATTTGAACCACTGGTAGAAAATAAATAATTTTTTTTCTTTTTTTTTCCTTGCTGTTTAGGTCTAACTGTGCAGAAAATATCCGTAAACACATCTTGCATACGGGAAAGCATGAAGGAGTAAAAATGTATAACTGTCCTAGGTGTGAGTATGGAACAAATATCCCTGTGGAGTTTCGGAACCACTTGAAAGAACTGCACCCAGACATTGAAAATCCTGATCTGGCATACTTGCATGCTGGTAAGGTCCTTGCTCCCTTTGCTTACAAATTCTTTTCAAAATGCACGTGTTTAAATGATAGTAATAACAAAACAAGAAGTTATTATCATTTATTCTGAAGAAGAGCATGGTTTCAAAATAGGCTTCATCCTCTTCAAGTTTTCCAGGGTTAAAGATTATGCATTAAGCACTGAAATCTATTCATGTTATACAAACAAATCTTGCAGTTCAATAAACATCAGAAGTGCATGCGATTTAGACGCCTCATTTTGAAATCTAACTGAACTTTTAGGGAGAAATGTTTTTTAACATTTTTATTAAGTCCTCTGCCTATGCTATTCCCCCAAGAACAGAAAAACAAAATTCCATAGGAAATACAGTGGCAAATTAATGCACTGCTTTAAAAATTCTTAGATTTCATTACAAAATGTAGACTGTTTTTCATTAAAACATAGAACAACACAGCTCAACCAACAACTTAGATGTATCTTTTCAGGCTTTGTGTTAGAAAGCATACACATGGATGTCACTGGAGGAATGCAAAAGAAAAACATTGCTTTGGAAACAGGAATTAAAAGAAAAAAGATGGGGTGTCTTCTGTTTAGGAACAAATTTTTTTAGTTTTTATTTGCTTTTGGGTTATTTTTTCATAGATTCTACAGTTCAGATTGGAAGGCAGAAGATTAATGGAAGCATCAAGTTAAGAGAAAAAAATAAAGAGTTCAGTGGTAGGAGGTTAGGAGAAATAACAAAATTAGTGTGGAGCTTGAATGAAATGGGATCTTAATGCAGGAGAGGCAGATAACTTAGACATCACTGAGTGGAAAGACAAGTCAGAGCTGTGGGAAAAAAGAACAGATGGTGAGAAGGAAGAGTTGGGGAATCCAGAGGAGGAAGAAGCTATGTGGGCCAGAGTCTCCCTGAGATGCAAATTAATCTTCCATTGAATTATTACTATTAGTACTCCTGTGTCAGATGTGAATCTTGTGTCAGGAATTAATATCCTAGTTTTCGATACCCTTATATCTGTAAAAAAACACAGCCTGGAGAGTTTTCATGCAGCTTTGTGCTGTACGTACACTGTAGTTATTTTAAAACCTCTCAGTCTTCTCAAAATGACTGCTTGCTTTCCTGACTAGAGGCAGTGTATTATTTGTACCATATATTTCTATTTGCCAAGTATTCCACTTCATTTTGGAACCAATCATCATGTCATGTCAGCATATGGTGGATAATATCTGGATGTGCAAACAAAATGCCAGTTGGCAGAATACCAATTTCAAAATAGGTCAGAAAACTGATCACATTTCACCATAGTTCTCACTAAAGCAAATGAATATTCAACTCAGAGCTTAAATCCAGACATTGTTGGATCTTTATTACAATAATCCCACTTAATATGAAAAAATCAAATGCTTTCAATAGGCTGATAGATATAACAGAGAGCTGTAACAGTGATAGAATCAGTAACATTCCAAAATAACATTTTATGTACATTTTGCCATTAGTTCAAGACTATATCTGGATAAATCAATTGTTCATTGCAGCATGCTGTGGTTAAAACTGTTCAGCTTGCCTGTCTTGGTAACACAGGAAAACAGTCATCAGTGTGTTGTATCCTAATGATATTTCTTTTCTATACATTCACTCTTATACTGTAGAAATCCTCTTGCCCTAAACAGGGTACTGTGCAAATATATTAGGACTAGTAAGAACAGATTGTCAGGCTCGCCTAGGACTGGTATGCAACAAAAGTCTTGAAACATTGTTTGTGTAATTCCATTACAGAAAGGATGATACTGTATTTTCCTTTCAAAAAGAAACACTATTAAAGAGAAACCTGGGTGATAATTGTGTATTGATACCACAGTTAAATTAAGGGAAGTTTATTTTCTTCTTTTCAATCCATTTCTGACTGCTGGACATCTGAGAGTTAAAGGTTTTAGAGAAGGTTTTTAGAGGAATGAAGGACAACTCCTGTGCCCTGGCTAACATCCCTTATAAAAATAAGATTTGTTCTGTGTCTGGTTCACAGTTACTGATGACTTATTGGTCATTGGCTGCACCCACAGAGAATCTACAACACGACACAGAACCCCTTAGGATGATAGGAGTATGAAAGTGTCATCCAAGATTGATTTTTTTTTTTTTAACTTAAACATATTTGTCTGTCTTTTATGTTCTAATATTGCTTTGTAAGAGGAAAGCTGGCCTTTTGCTTCTTTGAGCAGATAGAATAAGTATCTTCACTGGCAAAGAGACAGACACCAACTCCAGCCACTTTGAAGGACAGGCAGAAATTCCTTCACCACACTTCATCAAGAGTGTAGCTGTGGGGTACCTTTGGGATGTGACTGGGAGTAAAAGCCAAGTCTGTTTCTTGTCTGTGAAATTAAGATTGACAGTTGGATTTCTAATTTAGATTTAATGTTCTTTATAATTGTTGCGGGAAGAGTGGAAGCTTCAGACAAGCTTTAGCCTCAGATTTTGGCAACAGTTTAAGTTCAAGGAATCTCCCTGGCCTGCAAGTTCTAATGATGGCAAGTCAGATCTGTTTATAAAATGAATTATTTATTAAACAGACAAGAGATAGCTGATGAAAGATCTTAATCAGAACCACTTACTACAGAGTATAAAACGAAAAAGAACTGCTATTAGATTACAGCATAACATAAAAATGCACAATATCAAGGTACCTATATTAGAGATAGGAAAAGAAATAGTATTGATTAGGAGTCAAATCTAACTTATCACTGAAACCATGGTAATGTGCACATTCCTTCGCTTAATCCCTGGGGAGTAACTCTAAAGCAGGTGTTCCTACTCATGGGAGAAACTCCACAGATTTTCAGGGAAATGCATAGAAAATCTCTGCTTTGTGGGAGTTTGGTATGGCTCTTACAGTTTTAAAAGTGGATATCTGTCTGTCAAAAATCTGGCTTATCTTTCCAGATCTCACTTCCATTAGTAAGATGTTTATTGGCAGTTGGGAGGTGTCAACCCCACGGTGCCAAAATAACTCACTGTAAGAGAGCTTGTCTTGTTTATGTGACTGGTTAACAAACAACAGATAAGCTCTGGTGGGGATGAGCTGCCCTGCTACAACAGTATAATGCTCTAATATTAGTTTCTAGTTAGCTTTCTTTGGCAGCTACTGTACTGCTTTATAGGGTCAGTGTTAGTAAGGAGATTGAGGAAGCTGCATTTCAGAGGGAGAGGCTGTGGAAGATGGAAGGCAAAAGAAGTTGTCTTTTACATTTGTGAGGATGATACTGTAGTTGCAAGGTGATAGCACTTCTGTTCTAAATTGATATATAGAAATGCCAGCAAACCAGGTCTTCAGATCTTCTTTCCTCTTTTTGCTATAGGTTCCCTCTGTCATAGCGGGAGTTATTTAACAATACAACTATATTCCTTATACATTTTAGATATTTTAAAACAATAACAGACCGGATTATACTTCTGTCTTTAACTTTTAAAATTTATTACATTTGAGCAACAGGCTTTTAATGCACACAAGCCAACAAAGAAATATGCAGTGCACATAAAATTGTGAATTGAATTTGATATACATTTCAAATACCAGTTTATGCATTTAACCTTAATTTTATATGAAGCATCAAATCTGTTTTTTTAAAAATGTCTGTGTGTTGTTCTGCAGGAATTTGGTGCCTATTTCTCTATATTCTCTGACCCATTTTCTCAAGGTCTGTGTTAAAATTCAAATTTTGTTGGAAAAAAAGCCATGAATCCAGAGACTGTTAGCCATTATCCACAATATGAATTTATTTTCTTTTTAAAACCCCTTTTAAGATACTGATAGATCTTACAGCTGTTCTAAGAAAAGAAATGGGCTTATGAGCAAGGAATCCTGCAGGTAATGTTTAAGTGATAGAAATTTGGTTCTAGAAGAAACTGTTCATGTACATTCTTGTTGTCCATGTGCAAATCTGAATGTGTGTCATTACAAATGGAAAATGAATGAAATAGATGAGTAAATTGTCATATCATGGGTGTGACTATTATTTAGTGGTTTTTCTAAAAATGAGATAGTTTTTTTTTAAAAAAATTTGTTTCTTACTGTGGGCTTGTCTGAATTGTGAGTCTCAAAGCAAGCCGAAGAAATATTTTGATTCTTGTGTGTGTTGCATTTCCAAAATTCTTGAATGTATTTTATTCTAACTGATGCTGCGTTGCAATACTGAGTTGAGCTAAACCTGAATACTTTGTCAAGTGGGACAGGAGAAGGGCCCATACCTGTGGTAGATCTTGCAAGGGATCAGTATTTCAGTTTTCTTTCTCAGTGCTTCGTCTGCTTTGGAGGAATATCACTTGGTAGAGATAATTTCAGTTTGAACTAAATGTTCATCATTTAGGACCTCTTGTCTTATAAACATTGTAATACTATTATAATGCATTATTTATGTCCAAACAGTGTAATATCTATGCCTGAAAATCTCCATTATTCCAATAACTGCAGAGTTCATGGCATCTGTGGTGTGCCATAGTAGCCTTCTGTGGATACTAAACTGGTCATAAGCAAAAAACTCTTTAGAGAGAAGGAAAGCAGTTTGCTCATTATTGGTTTTGTGATGATGTTGAAAGTTATGCAGTGATACTGAGTGTTTTTTTCATATTGTTATTTCCATGCTGTACTGTAAAAGTGGAGATGATTTCCAAGAATGAATGCAACCCTAGAAATCAGAATAACCTGTTTTTTCACTGAGCAAAAGATATAATGGTCCTGCTTTTTGAACAAGTTTTCTCATGTGCAAAATAGGTGCAATGCAAATAGTTCAAGTCACAAAGCTCTTGCTGTAAAATGGCTTCAAAATGGTCAACTATGTGATTAGGGAACTGCTTAAGGCATTGAACAGAAAATTTGGTGATGTTTAATTTAGAATTAGCAGTCTTCTTGGAAGTCATTAAAAAAAAAAAAATCAGTGAAGCCAGCTCAACTCATTGTACTCTTTGGTAAGGTTTTTGTGTTTTTTATTCCTGTGACAGTGATACTATGCTTGCAAAGCACTCAAATTTTCCAGTGTGTGGTAAGAGTCTACCACCCATAGCCCATGAGTAGGAGTGGAGGATCACTTACTCCTATGGATGATGACAGAACTAAAAGTGTGAGCTGCTTCCCCGCTCTGCACAGACATGTTTTGGGGAATGCTTGGAAGTACAGCTTTGTGTGCCTGTGCCTCTGTGAAAATTATAGGTGCCTCTGGGGTTGGGCATTCACAGAACAAAGATTGTGACGATTGTGTTTTGGCAGTTGGCTGCCTACGTGGTGATTGAACGCTTAGTGTTCATGAAGAGTTACATAATTCATGACCAAATGATAGATAGGTACTTGATTATAGTGTATGAGTTGCTTCACAGGGAGAAAATATCAGACATGAGCTACTCTTAGTCTAGCTGAGAAAAGCCTAAGAAAAATCAGTTACTGAAAGCGTAGTCAGACAAATTGAAATGAGAAACAAGGTGCAAACACTTAAATATGAGGTCAATTGAGCTCTGGCAGCAACTAGCAAAAGAAATTATTCTTCTTCTGTTCCTTTGAGCATTGAGAAGACTGGATGTCTTTCTGGAAAACAGGTTTTAGGAGGGCCCAAGCTTGCTGGGTTCACTGCAAAACATAAAGGGGCTTTGATATTGAAGTCAGACTATTATCTAATAGTCCTTTCTGCTCTTAAACCTTCAAATAGTGCTAATCCACAGCCTCCTGTTAAGGGCTGTGTTTGTGAATCTGTTTGTGTGCTGTGATAGCAGTGGAATAGCTGAGGAGACAGCTGAGTCCCCCAAAGTGTTCTTTCTCAGAGAGGCAACATTCACATCATCAGTGCTAAATTCTTACTCTCTTTGAGCCTGAAGTGGAAATAAACTCACTTAATCTGTTTGTTTCTAGTAATTCAATAAATCCCTGATAAAATATCTTGTAACATGCATTTATTTATTTGTTTAATGTGTTTAAAGAATCCATATAAAATCCTGCTCTTTCCCTTGCAGTTCCCTTACTGTGTTATTTTCTGTTCTTTTATATATCTTTGAAAAGTGTTTTTCCAAACTTTAAGGGTACTTTTCAAAAGGCTGTGCTTCCCCACATTTCTCTTTCTTTCTTTGGCTTTTGAGAAACAGGGCTGTACCAGCAACCTGCAGCACGATTGCATCATCAACAGGGGACAAAATTGTGATCCTATCAGTTGTAACAGTTGCAATATTCATGAATGGAATTCTGAAAGTTCAAATAGTTAATCCCAAATAAAATTGTGATCTTTATCCCACTTGACAGCTACATTTATCAAATTATTAAGAGAAAAAATTGATTGCTAAAAGTTATGGTGTGATCTATTATGTGATTTTATCAAGGTATAACTGTATTACCAAGTGGAAACTGCAGACTTATTCAGAATGTGAATTGGACACACAGAACCTGATAATATAGCAATTATATTAGTATCCTAGTGCTTTTCTTCTTCTAAATATTTTTTTGCTACTCCTTTCTTTTCCATCTTTTTGATTCTTTAGTAGAAAATATGGAGTTAAAAAATAGGAAAAATGAAATAATAAAAGCCTGTTTGCTCTAATACTCTCTATTAAAATTTATCAAATTTTATCAAAATACAAATTTAATCCAAATTTAATCTAAATTTATCAAAATACAAAAATATAAAATCAGTAAATGCTATTTATCAATGCAGCAATGGAAATACAAGTCAGTTGAGTACTTATACAAACTTGTAATTCATACCTGATGTAAAACCACCAAAGAATAGATACACAGTTTTGTTTGCATGAGTATTTAATGTTTTTTTTAATAGTTAATGTTCTTAGTCTTTATCGCTGTTTAAATAAAACATTTTAAATGCTGTCATTTGAAGCGATATTAAAATTATCATGGCTAGACATAGGCAAATCAGGTGCAAGGTTTTACAGCAGTGGAATATTGCTTGGGTTTCTAGTCAGATAAAGCATTATTTTTGGTGGCTGGTATGCTTTAAAAAAAGAAAAAAGCAGCAGCAGCTCTGCTTCAAACAGGTTTGCTCTTGTCATAGCTATTAGTACCAGTCTTTCAATAGCATGTCATGTTGATTGGCAGACACTCCCTTTCCTCTTTTGTGAGGAATAATAATTTTAGTGTGTGCTTGAAATAAAAACCTAGTATAAATGATTTTCTGTTTGTAAAGGAGAAAGCCAGGTTCTTTTTAACATATGTAGATTATGTATTATTGTGTTTCAGGAAGGATTAATCTGTGTTTAAAAAAAAACCAAGTAATTTTTTTTTAGAACTGTCATTTTTTAGAAGGCATTGTATACCTAGCAGAGCTTCCATAGCCAGGATATTTATCTGGGTGGTCATGACATCAAAGTTGGTTCTTTCCAGGTAACAAGTGAAGTAGAAAAAAAAAAAAAATTGACTTCATGAAAGTACTTTGTCTTTTTTTTTTCCCTAGGATATTGCTTTTTCTGCTGCTGTTGAAGAGCATAGGGACTCCTTTCATAATTCCTTAGATGCTTTTCCTGAACAATCAGCATATATTCCTGCTGAGTGACATGAAAGGAGGTGTTGAAATATTTTGATGCAAATATTACATCATCTAATATTCAAAACCCACCACTATTAATATTAGTTACATCCTTTAAGTGAAAGGTATTCTCAGATAAGAATGAAAGCCAATCAGTCTCACTAAAGAAAAAAATGTTCGGAATATACTTTTACAGGAAAAGGAAAATACTGCCTGGACCAAAGTGTGGAACACCTCCTAATACCTCTGCTCAGTGGAGGTATAACAGGTGTCCTGTTGTGTGCCATAAGCTGCAGGGCCATTGCACAGGGGTTTCCATATTGTGAGGAGCACCAGAACCTTGCAGTCACAATCCTGCTTTCTTTCCAGTGCACTTCTGTCCATGGCCCTCCTAGCAGTCATTGTTCCTTTTCTGAAAACTATCCCAGTTTGTAACAGGACAACTAATTTTTTTTTTTTTTTTTTTTTTTTGTGGTGTGAGCTATTGCTCTTGAGCAGATGAATCTCTTTGGTCATATCTAAATATTTAATCTGTGTGTTGGTGTGCACCTCCTTTCCTGTCGTTCCTCTCTGTGACATTCCAGTTCCCCAAGTTGGGAACCTGGCTGGCCTGCATGGGGGCTGTGCCACCGTGGATGATAGAGAAACCCTCTTCAGGTCTGAATTTTTGTTGAAGCCTTTATACACCCTTGGATGAGCATCTGCTTTGCAAATTCCTTGCATTGCTCATGCTGGATCCCTGCTGGTATCCATAAAGACTGGTGCCTCTGCAAGGATGTCATGTTCACCGATGAAAAGAAGGTAATCTTACTCCAAGATACTATTTCATTATGTTAAGAGATAAAACATCCTTCATGAAAAACGAGCCACATTATTGCCTATTTGGAGCTAAAAATAGGCTATCCTAACATAAAACTTTTAAAGCAAGGCTGAAATATTTAAGTGCAGAAGCAGAAGAAAGCCCTTAAGACATGACAGCCATCTAGAAAGGCAAAAATATTTAATTGTGCTAGAAGATATATATGCATAATAGTCTGTGGCAAATGTAAATAATAAAAGGAAATACTAATATTGGAATAGCAATTTATTAAAATTCATACAAAAGCACCAAAAAATGGGATATCAAGGTCATCAAGGAAACTTCTCAAACAAACAAAAAGAAAGATAATAATCTTACAGGAGGAATTAAAAATAAAGACATATAGTGCCTAGGAATAATTCAGGATATTTTTATGTGGAGATTGTCCTATACTCTAATTGCTTTCCTATTATATTTTTTTAAGTCTAGATCTCTCAGTCTATAATCTAGGGAAGTTATACTGGAATTCTAAGAAATAAAAAGATCTTATTTTTTAATTTTCATTAAAGTAAATATAAAACAAATATAAGACGCAACTTGAAGAATGAAATTAAAATTTTTATTTGAATGTGTGATAAATTTTTAATATATATAGTAGATAAAACTTATTTAATAACTTTCATATTTAAACTATATTGTAAATAATTATATATTCCTAGTCTGGGATAGAAGTAATTTTTTAAAAATATAATTCAAATGAAAATATAAATAATAAATATCTGTAAATAAACTTAAATAATAAATTTTCTCAACTGTGCTGTCTTCATGATGAACTAATTATTTTATCACTTGCAGAGTTGAACTAACAGTTCTTCATAGACCTATGGGCACTCTATTTCAAATAACCATAGCAGGGTGTATTTTGCCTACATAATGCCACCACCTCTTGGTGGCTTTCTCTGTGGCTGTGCATTACTTAGGGGACACTTCATGCTTTTTCTTCCTGTGAGATGTTATTGGTGTCCCAACAATCTGCACTGAAATTATTATTGATAAATAGCTTAAATTATTAGTATTTATTTCTGCTTGCAAGTCTTTGTCTGAGTTTTAGATTTTTTACAAATTACACAAAATTACTTGCTTGTTGGTCATAGCTTCATTACTGCACAAATAATAGCAAATTATTTCAGAATCGGAAAAGTGCTGGCGTTGTCGTGGTTTACAGCTATCAACTAAGTGCCACACCCCAGTCACTCATTCCCACCAATGGAGGGATGATGGGAATCAGAAGATTGAATCTCAGTCTCAAATTGAAAAAGCTCCTAGGCTGAGATAAAGGCAGTTTATTAGGTAAAGCAACACAAGGAATTAATTCAACCCATGGCATGGCCTGGTAAGTGTTATCTACGGGAAAGCTGGGCTCTGTGGCATGCAATGGTGGCTTGGGAAGACAGATGCCAGTACCTCAAACATCCCCCCGTTTGCTTCTTTTCCCCTCCACTTTACATGCTGAGAATGATGCCATGTTGTATGGAATGTCCCTTTGGTCACTTGGGTCAGCTGTCCTGCCTGTGTCCCCTCCCAACTCCTTGTGTACCCCCAGTTCCCTCGCTGGTGGGGTGGGGACCAGACTTGGTGCAAAAGCTGCCCAGGACTAGCACAATCATTCCTATGACAGTTTCCAGCTCAAATCCAACACATACCAGCAGCTGTGAAGTAAATTAATTAAATATCTGAGCCAAAGCCAGAGCATAGGTATGAGGGATTGAAGCAAAGTGTTAGTTCTGTGCTTGGAGCTTTACTACTTTGGATCATGAGTGAAGAGAAGAGCCCTCAGCAATAATTGCTCCAATGAATCACAAATCATTGCAATTCCATGCTGATTTTTAAAATTTCTTCTGGACTTTCTTTTTGTTTGCTTTCATTAATCCAATCTGTGCTGCACTGACTTTCCATTAATTCCTTGACATGGCATCTTGAGTCTTGACCTTTCTAAGTAGGATGCCTTGTCTGTCTGATACTCATGTTCTTTTGTACTTCTAATTTCTATTTTACTTCAAATAGTTCTTCATAATTTTTTCCATCTTTTCATTTACCAGATCTTTGGTACCTTTCAAATGCTAAATGCTCTCCCATATATCCTTAGTAACCATGCTGGATTTTTCTGTCCTTTTTAATATTTAGGTTTTATTGGATGAATGTAGATTGCACCTTCTCTAACTCTACCTTAAATAATTGCCACTTAAGGGAATTAAGAAGTACAAGGGAAGGAAAATGCTGACCCATAGACTAAGCAGAAGGAAAAAACGTTCCCACTGGGTCCAATTTCCTAAGAAGGACCATCAGGATAGTGACTAGGACCTGAAATTATGGGCTGAATGACCTCTAAAAAATTATCAGTTCAGAGAGGAGCTTGTCTATAATTGTTTGCACTAAAGGAAATGAAGATAGGTAGAAGTCTCACAGAAGAAAGATTGCTTCACTTTCTTGGTGAACATATAAGAGCATAATATGGAACTATATCTCATATAAATACACTGCATGTCAGCTGTCTATAATTCTTGTATCATGTCAAAAAGCCATGGAGACAGATATCATATCTCTTAACTCCCAGCTGGCCAGTTAGTGGGGAACCCCTTTTTCTTAGTACATCTTCTGAATTTGAGATATTTTATGCATGTCTTGCATTTATTGGAATGAGTATGCGCTCATCAATATCTAACATCAAAGAAATGGTTTGTACTTAAGTAACCACTGCAGATTTAATACAGATGTTTTCATTCTCTGAGTCATTACAATATGATTCTCATATAATTTTCTCTGATAGTAAAAAGAGACCTTAAAGTGACTGCAATTTTCATATAAATTACATAGGAACCTGAGCATTAATAAAAGCTCTGGGCTTCAGACAATTCAGATCGCTGGTTCAGATTCCACATGTCTGGATGAAAGGTACTGCTGGTTTAAGTGGGTGCAATTCCAGTTCCTTGGCTTTGGAAAGTAGAGGAGGTCCCTGACATCCCAAAACAGACTTTCTGGACAGGTGTATAGCTAAAAGAACTTCTCTGGTATTTAAATAAGATCTGATACTGATTGTCACAATGCCTGCTTAAATAACATTTCAGAAACGTAGAATATTGTTAATGGAAGAGGTTTTTATTAGTAATTTTCCTATAGTTAGAATAGTGGGTTGCCCTGTAAGTGTTTGGGATTATAGATGATTCTTACAAAAAATCATTGAGATAACTACCATACTACATGCTAAACTATGCTCCTACTTCTTTTGTATGTTGCCAAAATGGTACTTCTTAATCAGTCTGGGAACTAATAGCAGATAACAGTTCTCAGAAAACAGGTTTTATGAGATGTAAAATAATTTACCTACTTTGAAGTAATAGTACTAGAGGAAACATAAAATGAAAATATCTATTGGTAGCAAAGAAAGTCAAAACTGATTATCAAGTTATCTCAAGATACACTGAAAGGTTTTAGGCAAATATTTTTAATGTAACATTTATTTTGGATTTGGTGTATCCAAAATTCAGAACTCGATTTGAAGAATTTGAAGTTAGGATAGGAGTTATTAAACAACCAATTGTGCACTCAGTAAAATAGTTGTAGTAGTTTCTGGAATGTTATAGTAATGTAAAATTTAAAAGGAAAAGCCATGGTGAAACATTTGGAGTCCGCACGTATTAGTGCATGTCACCACCACAAAGTGCCCGTGGGATAAAGCTGCTTCTAGTCAACTCAAGTTAGCCTCGTCTGGTAAGGATTCATCCACAAATCCTTACTGTTACAATCGTGTTCAGTGTTCTATTAATTGTTGTTGACCCTTTCTTTTGTAGTCCACCTTCCTCTGAGCAAATTCAGCTACTATCAAAATTGTCAGTTAAATTTGCTGAACCGTTTGTGTTCTTCTACCCACTCAAACAAAAATACTGAAATGTGAAGTTAGAAGTTTATCAGCATATGAAAATAATGAAATCTCAGTTATCTGTAATTCAGCAGGGCCCTACTTGTAGTACAGATCAGGAGGGCTCTGACAGGGGCTAGGACAGGGGAACGCAATCCTCTGTTCTCTGTTGTAATTGTGGGGGGGATTTTATTGCATATGCTGTTTCCTGCAAACCTTTGAGCTATGTAAGTGACCAACTGATTGCATATATTTCTTATAATGTCTTGAGATATCAATTTTAAAATTATAAAAGGCAATCATTCTAAAATTAACAAAAAATAGAGCATTTTTGATAAATAAAGCCATTGTCATATCTGATAACTGGTATGCAACAGTCAACTCCAATTGCAGGAAGATATTGTCAGGTTTGAGATATTGGCCAAGTACTCAGGGACACAGAGTAAATGGTTTTATAACTTGGTATAACCACCATAAGGTTCCTGAGAATCTTGGGAAAGCAGAGAGAGCAAATGGCACTTTGATAGAGACCCTAGACCTCCTGATTCTGAAAGTACTTTGATTTTGCTGCCACCTTGTCACCAAAAACTGGGAGAAAAATGATTGATTTTGGGGGATGCTTTTATGTAAGGCAACTCAGACTCTGGTATGAAGTGGGTTTCAAAAGGTGGCTGTGCAGGTGCACAAGTGGCTCCCAATCTAAAGATGATCCACTTTGCAATGTCAGAGCCATCTCTCTGTGATGATTCTGCTATGCAGAAGTAAGCTATAAGGAGATGTCCACATAGTGACATGAGAGAATTTTAGGCATAATGATTTTTTCCAATTCTTTTTAAATTTTATCAACTTTTAGACTTCATCCTTTCTTAAATTCACAGCTTTTCTTTTTCTTTCTTTCTTTTCTTATGGATGATTTTCAAAATAAATGCGGATCCTTTCAATATTAGCATTAGCAGATAAACTGAGCTGATTAAAGTTATTTATACCAGTGGGTTTTTTTTAAGAAATCATTGTAGAATTTGCAATTTGATTGCCCCTGATGCTGATTGGCAGAAGTAGGTCTCTGTCTTCGCTAATCTAGAATTGCAGATGTTATAGAAAGAAACAGCAAATTTAAAGTTGTACTTCAGTTTAAAATATAAAGCTTTTAGTGCTTTTGAATTTATGTTTCATTTGCATACCATAGCATTATATTGCACTTACCAAAGCAGTTCCCTCTTTCTCCAAATGCTGTTGTGTACCTGCTACTGACTTCACTGGGCATATATATGTCTAAATTTGTTGGAATATTAATTCTGTATTTTCAGTAGGTTTTACTAATTTACTTTAGTGTTTCAGGTACTATCTCTTATTTTGAAATTGTTGCCTTTACACCAATGCTCTACCTGCATTGTTAGAAAGATACTTGGTAACGGATTCAAAAACTACAAATAAGTTCTAATAGGCTTTGGCTGTATAGGATGAATAAAGCCAAATTATAGTCCTTATTTTTCAGGATTTTCTGACTATAAATATACCCATATAGCCATTGTTTTCCAAGAAATTACTACCAGAGTCCATGTTTGAAGAAATAATAAAACATGTCCTAAGCTTTCAAGACTCGTGGTAGCTTTTAAGAGGTCTGAAGTGTTTTGGAAAGGCCGTGCTATCTGAGGAGCTCATATTTTAATAAAAAAATTAACATGAATTACACATAAGTAAACATAATTTCTAATGCTCTGGTAAACAAGTACAGTGTTATATAGAAGAAATTGCAGTGTTTAGGACAGCGAGAAATAGAACCAATCCAAGTTTTCAATCTCTACCCTGCTACAGTATGGATTGTATACAGCGAGATGCTTTCCAATAATTAAAGGCCTTAGGCTTTTAAATGCTTAGGAGCATCTAAACATGGTTATTGTTACAGTTTTATGAGGTGGGAGATAACTTAAATGATGTCTTTTCATTTCCAGTAAACTTTTATTTTTTTGTTTTCATTGTTTAGAAATTGAGTTTTAAGTGCATTGAGCTGTTCTGAGTGTCTCTCATCAAGCCAGGAACTCTGAGTTTCTAAAGAATACTGAGATAGAGGATTTGTATTATTGGGTAAATTTTTTATTTTGTAAACAGTAATAGGTAAGTCAGTCATGAAATATAAAACTGGTTTCATTCCATTGTTGTGATTAATTTTCCATAAAAAATAATGTATTTATATTTCACACTTTTTTAGAGATATTTGTAATAGATTTATGGTTCTGCAGTATTGTGATTTGGTTTAATTTTTATTGCATAGAACCAAAATTTCATTGCCAATTTTTGTATTTAAAGGTTTGTTAATCTGCATTGATTTCCTAGTTTGGTTTTGGTTCTGAGCCGAAAAATACAGTACATCACTGACTGTTGTATCACCTGACAGCGACTGATAAAGCATCCGTGCAGAAAGTGTCAGAAAAGGTTAATATTTATTGATTTTATGGCGCTACAACCAATGTAGTTTTGCCATCAAAGATGTATGGCCACCAGCAATGGAATCCGTAAAATTGCAGGTTGGATGCTAGTTTTTATTATAACATATGCCAGTATTCTGGCCTTAAAAAATGACAGATATTTAATTTAAGACAAAGGGGTTTGAATGTACAGCTACTGTATACCTGCAACAGGAATTCAGTGTTCTAAAATTAAATCCCAATGCAGCGCTTAAAAGTTTAAGGTGTTGGGGGTGTATGTGGGGGGAACACGGAACCTTGAATTGCAAATGACAATCACATTTAGCCTTTTCATCCACTTAACTATGTGCTATTGATCTGTAGAAGGTGCCCAAGCAAGTGATAGCTAAAATTATGAGCAATAAAGCGCTTGCTTCTTCAAACAAAAAGTATATAATTAGTAGGAGTGGAGGAGGGGGCAGAGCCTGTGTGTGGTTTTAAAGGCATTTAAACAAGATGGACTGAGTGCAGCAGCAGTTTGTAAGAGTACACAAGGAGAAATCTGGTTGCCTTGAAGCATAAATCCATGGTCTGGTTGCAGCTTGTGTGTAAAAATTAGGCATGCACTCCAGCCTTTACATTTATCTCCATCAGGGTTTGCCTGACAGAAAGACAATCTGTTGGTATGCCTACATCAACTAGGGAGAGGAAAATCTTGTGAAGCTTTGGTTCTTCTAAATGCATCCATAGTTTGCATTTTTATTCTATTTTTCATTTAGATGACTCTTGATATCAATCTTTTCATAACTGATAGTTCTATTGATACATCAGGAAGGTTTGCAAGAAGATAGGAGAATACTTACTGAAGTGCTGAAAATTAGTCTACTAAAATGCATACAGACATGCATAGAGCTTATAGAAGCAGGTTTGTAGGGAATTTTAGCAGGATGTGGCCTGATTTTTAGAATCCTTGTTTAACTATTTATTGCATAATTATTATTTTCATGGTACAGCTTTGCATGCAGATTTTCTCCCCCACTTTCTTTAAGGTACACTGTCAGGGACAGCAGTAACAATGGGTTTGTTTTTGAACAAAACCTAATGATAATTCAGCAGTGAGAAACTCTTATTCTAACATGACTGGTAGAATAAATTACATGGCATACAGTAAACATGCTTTAGATCGCCTCTTCTCTGTACCACATTTTTCTGTTGAGCTTTATACCACCAGTTTGTCTGGGTTCTTTTTCCCCAGACAGCTTACCCATTTTATTGTGCTCATTTAGAGGAAAGAAAAACTGTTTGTCTCCTTGAAAGGCAAGAGAACAGTGAGTGGAAAACTACTTTTATAGCTAAAATACCATTATAATATATGGCAACTAAAATTCTAAAATTGAAAGAGAAGATACAAGAGAAAATCTTAAATCACTTTTTTAAAGCCACTGACAATTTGAAATATTCCCATGAAGATTTCTATTTTTTTCCTTCCTTCCTTCCTTGAACTTAGTAAAATGTGATTTTTAGAATGATGGTTACAATAACTTGTTTAATTTCAATAATTCAAATAAGAGCTGTTCCTCTTATAACTCCACCTTTTTTTATTTTAATGACTGTGTCATTAATCCAGCATTTTCCATTTTTATTGGGCTTCATTGTTCCCCCTTCTGATCTCTTTAAATTATGGCTATGAAAGGCACGCACTCAGCAGTGGCACGCACTGCCTGCATTTTACGTCCCTTCTACCCCTTTGTCTCATGGCTTTAATTTTTGGTAAAGCCAAGTACCAGCACCCTTGTGGCTGTGTGGTGTCTGTAAGTGACTTCCAGGCTACAGCTCTGGATGGCAGCTTAGTGACAGAAGGTTTTTCAAACACTTGATTTCTTTTTTTTTTTACCTTTTTAAATTAAATATTACTGCTATGAACTATTTGTTATACTTTCTAACACCTTCACCCCCAAACTGGTTATTACCATACATAATGACTGATATATTGTTAGCTGGTTTTAACAAATGATTTTGTGGAATTATTACTTAATTCATATTGTAATTAATTTTTAGTACCCAGCAATACAGAATTGAAGCCATATATTTATTTTGCATTGCTTAACCATAAGAAGACCACATTGCCTTAAAACATAATTCATTGAGTAAATAAAATAAATGTATTATAAGATTTGTCCAAATTCGATATAGAACTAAAGGATAAAGAAGAAAAGAGGTATTTTGAGTCCACAACTCACTGAATTTTGGGCTTATTTTCCCTCCTTGTGTCTATGAGAAATGGTAAGGAAAATAAGGAGCCCTGAAATTCCTTATAATTCAAATTTTACTTGTACTCAAGAGGCTTTGTGACTGATCTTCAAGTACAGGATAAGAAATGGTCCAGGGTTAGGGTTAGGATTCAGATTAGAATTCATCTGTGGTGATGCTGCTCTAAACACCAGTTTATGTGCACTGTGTATGTGCTACCACTAGTGCTGCAGAATCACTGAGTGTTTGCTGCAAAAGGTAGTATTTGCTCATATTTCACCAAAAAGGTCAACATTAGCCAGAAATTACTGCATTGTATTTCAGATCTAAGTCAGGGTGTAAAACCAAAACAGTGTTATTGAAATCACTGTATCACTATTTACAAAACCCATAAAGTAGCAGAGTGTTGTCCTCAAGAGCTGGCAGTGGAGCTCTGCTGTGAGCATGGAGATGCACTGGAGCACCTCTGGAATGCTGCCATGGTAAGAGGTGTTTGAGCTGGTGTGGAGTGGGAGATGGACAAAAGTCTTTCCAACCCCACACAATCCTGCTCGCCTCATACAAGACTGAACACTCTGTGTCTTGTAAGCAGAGAAACAGAGAGCCCTGTCTGTGTTCACCCTTCTGCCCATACTGGGCATGGGGATACCTTGCTCTTTGGTAAATAATGTGACTGCCCTCACAGATCTGTAGAAGTATGCCCTGACATTTAATTCTTTGTCATTATTTTCTTTAGTTAATCAATTGCATTTATATTTATCCACAGTTTTCTTCAAGTGTTTCTTGCTATAACACTTCATGAAATAATTTATTTAGATTTTCTTGAGCCTCCTTACCGAAGTTATAAATTCAATTGCATTGCTTTATTGACTGAAATGTTACAGAGCAGTTAGTTTTTATTGTTTTTGTAGGGTAAAATGTGTGATTTTATTGTTCATTTTTATATCTCAGATATCATCTTTTATTAGAATTTTGAAATGTATCATCTTCAGGATAAGATTTATCCACAGTGCTAAGTACACATTTTAAAATGCTGATTATTTAACCTATAATTCATCTTAAAAGTCAGGTTTTGGTTTTTGGCAGAGCCAGGAATGTAAGCATAATTTCCCTTGCAGTGTCTTTTTCTCAAGAAGCACTCGTAAGAATTGCAATATCCACCCCAGCCCTTCCTTTTGCTTAAGGAAGGAAAGAGCAGCAATAACTATCTGCAGTATTGTGTCAACACTCTGCCTTATCCCTCTTTCCCTGTTTTTGGGTCAAAATATGGCAGGCAGAAAGGAAGAGGTCCCACTCCTGTGTGGATGTATGTAGTTATGTATATAGGCAATTATTTTTGGTAAATAAACTGTGTATTACTTATGTAGTAACTTTAGATTTCTTGTAATTGCAACTTTAAAATTATTTGCTGATTTTAGAGTAAATACAAAATCACAACTGTTTAAAACTGTAATTTATATAACTAATACATAATATGCTCAAATATAATTTTTTCTTCCTAGGTGTTTTACCTAGAAAGATTTAATTGCTTGGCATTCCAAAGTTTCATATAGATATCTAAGCCCAAATAAAGGTATGTCAGTTTTCTGTGGACAGCTTACTCAAACATTGTGTTTTTTGGGCAGCAACTTTTGCACATTACTTCAATTCAGTATGTGGTACTTAAAAATAATTCCTTCTGTTTATATCTAAAGTATTGTTATTTAGACCTCACCATGTTTAAGATGGGGTGTGGATGAGTCAGGTGATGTGCACTGTTTACCCTGGTGTCATCATCTTTATTTTTCTCTACAGTGCAGTGCAGTCAAGGCAGAAGTGTTATGGGTAACTTTTAAATTGTTGACTAGTCCAGCTGATATTTAAAGATGAAATATTTAAACATCACTGGCAATTTGGGGATTTTGACCCCAACAACCACTTTTTATTTTTGCTGCTGGGGAGCAATTGCAATCAGTGTTCAGAGGCTTCAAATTGTCATTTACCTTCCTATAGTGAAGTAGCATTACTGATAAAAGTGTGCTTTATTCCTTTTTTAGTGTCATTTGAGACAAAGAAAAGATTGGGACAGATGCTAAAGAGCTGGTTACATTTTTCAAAGAATGCAGTTATTAATTAATGCAATTCATAAACCAATCTACACAGATAAACTGACTCATTGAAACTTCATTGTGCTGTGGGGGAAAAAGGAATAGCTGTAATTTTGAGGAAAATGCTCTGTATCTTTCATATCAAACTGAGACAGCAACTCCCTATCTTAAACATACAGTGAAAATTAACTTCTTGCCTTTGCAAAATGAGTTTGTGTTGTGTGTCTGTGCATGCCCACATTTGTTAACAAAACCCTGGTCAGTGATGAACTTGATAAATATTGGGAAGGAAGATATTCTGATAGTAAGGCTCTCAAGATAAATGGTTGGACTTTCAATGTACAAAAGTAGGAGAATTTGACGGTGGAACCTATGAAATTTTCATGAGTCTCTTTAATTTCCTAGTCTCCCCTTTTAAAAATTTTTAGTGTATTTCAGAAGTAGGGAAGCAATATTATACAATTTAGAAGCAATCCAGGTAATTTCAGATCTGTAGTAAGAGAGAGAGGAAATGGGGTAATTAAAGAGGAATTAAAGTCCAATTCTGTAAGCATGTTACATACTTAACTGCCTTGTAAATGTCCAGCCTCCTGCTGAAATTGTGTTGGATCCTCAGTTCAGACACAGATGTATGGATGAGGCCTCTTTCAGACTCAGGTGGGGAGCTGACAGAAGGTCCTGCAGCCCAGTCCCAGCCTCCCAAGGGACTGGTCCTCCCCTAATAATAGGGCATCTTTTCAAAATCAAAACTGAACCTATTCTGCTGTGATGAACATGCATATTAATAGTGATATGCACTGCCTTTAATAATGTGGCAAAAGGAAATAGAAATTCTGGATAGGACTTCATATAAAAAAGTAAGGAGTGCTCTGTGTGTAAGGAGAAGAATGAGGGAACAAGCACAGGAATGTGCTCTTGTATTTCAAAGAGAAGAAACAGTGTTCCCCTTACTGTCACTACTTGGCTGCTGATAGCAGTATTCTCTAAGTCTCTTCTGTATCTCCTTTATGTGACCTGCTCAGTAGCAGTGCCAAATCTAAAATTCCATTCTGGCTAACTGTGTCATCTCATCCCTGGATTTGCTGGTCAGGGACATTAATCTCAGTGTGTTTTGCAGTAAGGATGGTTGGTAAATACTGCAGCCTTCATTTGAGTGAGATATATAAGCTGTCTGACATGGCTCCTGTTAAAAACTCCGTATTTACAGATGATGTAAAGATGAAAAGGTGTGATTCACAGTACCTCTGTTTCCTTGTGCTCTGTAGACCAGTGTGCAACCACACCCTTCACCTAAGCAGCACAGAGTGAAGCTCTGCATAACTTGTGCTGTTTCAGCCTTTGTACCATAAAACAGCAGACTGCATGAACAAGAGAGCCTGGATAGGTTTTTCCTCATTGTCCAAAATTGCTCAGATGTAGATAGGGCAAATGTAGAATCTGAATACCTTCTAAAACTGGGTTATTTGTTGCCAGGGGTTGGGTAGAAGGAAGGACATAGAGTATTCCAGCGGATTTTTATCATCAAGAATCATTAGCTGCAGCTGGCCTCAGCTTAAATAGCTCTGAACTTAGCCATCTTATGGTGGGAGACACTTGACCTTCATCTAGTCCAAGAAAATGAAGAAATTGGTTCGTCCTCATTCCCCATACATACTTTCTCTTCAGGACCAGGCAGGAGTTCAGCAGAGCTGACATTTGGCCTCTTCTTCCTTAATTTTAATAGTTGTCTTTGAAAGAAATTGCCAAATTATTAAATGTTTAATATCACAGCACTTAAAACATATAATTTTAAAACAGTCATGTATAATATTCTTTTATGTGCATATGTAGTAAAGTGCACTTATATCTTCCTTTGTGTTTGATCATTAGCAGATATATTATAATGTCAATATATGCTATGAATGATATTTTAAACAAACCTTCTACTGACTTGGCTGTAAACTTGTGAAAAAACATTGGTTTCACCTTAAGGTTTTAATTTCCTTATGTTTAGTATAAAATCAATACTTTAAGAGTGACTAAAATAACAACCAGACAGTATTTACTGCTTTTATGCTGAACATTTCACATCAGAAGAATGTAGGAGGAGTGTCTGAGTTATAATTTAAACATTTATAACCATCATTCTACTTCATCTGAGAAAGCTTACTTTATTAGGTCTAGAATTACAATCTATTCAATTAAAGCATTTCTCAGATAAGTACTCTGAGTGGTAAGAAGTATTTTCCTAAATCTCAGATGTAGACACTTGAATTTAGCATAGTTCTTCACCATTAAAAGTCAGGAATATTTTGTCTAATATCAGTAAAGATCAGTTTTAAATTGCTGGAAAAGAATGAAAGAATTGTGTCCACTACATTGTCTTTAAAAATAACATTAAAAGCCTGAATATGGTTATTGGAGTGTCTGTTCATAGATGTATGAGCTAGATAAAGGGCATTTTGCCATAATGTGTCAGATTATTTTGACTTCAATTTTTCATGAGGCATGTTAAGTTAAGGTAGTGCCTAATGTGAGTAATAGTGACAGAATCTGACCTTTGCATGTGGTTTTTTTTCCCTTTTCTATAATGATAGCGAGCATCTGAAGTAAACCTTATATCAGCCAGAAAGTGTTACTTTTTGTCATTTTTCACAGTGAACCAATTGGAGTTGGTTTTAAATCTCTTGTCTCGTGATCCATAGTCTTTCTTCTTTGTCCTGTCTTACTTTCCAAAACAGAGCATAACTAAACACTTAGGAGTGATCAATAAACCACTTCTTTGGCAAAAAGGTAGCACTACAAAGAAACAAAGCAAAACAACAAACAAAATAATACCCCAAAAGGTAACTCAAGTTTCTGGCTAGTTGGTACAATTGGTCTTATACTGACTATACCTCTAAAGCTGTAAAGATTTCACCTAGCAATGGCACATTCTTTTCCTAGATTATGAATATCAAGTTCAGAGATAAAAAAAGAAGTGAGATAATTCTGAGTGCGTTTTATTTTTGCCCATTCCAGCTTGAGGAAGGCTGTTCCAGACTGGTCTTGCTTAGTCCTGTATTTTTGTCTCATAACTTCAGGTTGTTTTGCTACATGTCCTTGAAAGAATTCCTTTGTCTGTGTCATAAATCCTTGCCAAGCCCTTTCTGACTGCACAGGATGCACATAGGTTTTGTATTGTCATTCACGCCAACAGTACGTCCTCTAAAGCAATGCTATGTTTTCATTAGTGAGATACGGCAAAAATTATTTTGAAATACAGTCTGGCATTGAATTTTATATTTCACTTTTATATATGTAATGAATCTAAACCTGAGCATGGGTACCTTGTAAGTATTTAGTCGTGGAAGGAAGCATTATATCCAGGTTTCTAAAAGTCAAATGAAGCCAAGTGGAAACGTAAACAGTGTTTAGTGTTTGGCTTGATCCTGTGATGAAGTTAAGAGAGTTCTGTGAAGCAATCAAAGATTATTTAGTCAAAAAGAGCAAGGCTGTAAAGTAGACAATGTCATATGAACCAATAGGTCTCTCACTCTTGCAACTGCAGGCTGATACCAGAATCACCAGCACCAGCAATTTGTGCCTTTATTTGGTGATAAATTAAAGAGGCCTCCCTGAGCTCATACAAGCAGAAAGAAATGATCTCAGACGTTTGTGAGTCACACTGTGTCTGATTAAGTTAAAGGTATAGGAGATGCAGAAAACTGCTGTGTGTGGCTATTTCTGATATATTGTGTTATGGACACTGCAGCAAAGACAGACATTGTAGGTTTGGCATACAAACACAATGTTGTTTGATCTAACCAGTGATGCTGAATTGGTCAGCAAAAAGCACCAGTGACAAACTTTCAGCTGAATATACAATTACAGAGTTGACCAACAGTTTTAATGTATTTTCCAGGCAGCTGATAGTGTTTCCCACAGTCCAAGTCTGCTGAGACTGCTTCAATTGCATTTATCATTTCAATAAAGATTAAGTAGAAATTCATGTTCTGTCTTACGTATTTTTCTTACATTTGACACGCTATGGTGATGGCTCTTCTTTGCTTTAAATCCCATTATATTTCTAGAGATACACTTTTTCAGTTCTGGGAAGCAAGTGAGAAACTTTCTAACAGGAGTTAGATAACAGTTGTATCTTTTTATGACTTACTGCATTCATGCTGTTCTGAAATGGAGGACTATATTGCTCCTGGATGTGGGAGCTGTGCTTGCATCCATTAGCTCTTCGAGGGGAGCAACAGACACAACTCCACAGGAATACAATGCTTCCTGAGTTTGGAGAACCCTTAGTAAGACTTTATAAGCAAGTAACACAATTGTGAACTCACTTCAACAATGTACTAGCTCCAAGTGCAACAAAGCAATTCGGTTTTTTACTCTGAGATAGTGTTTCTTACTGTGTGCATTGTCGTGTAGTTTCACCACTGCTGAACACAGGGGAGCTGCTTATTAGAATTATTAACTAAGTTTTTAAAGATGCTGACAGATCAGTTTTGTTAATAATCAGTATTAAATTTGCTTGTGTCCTTTGGTTGGGACATAAGTGTAACATGGTCCATAAACTTCTTTTCGAGTTTTTGTGGATACTTTAATGCCTTAATGATGAATGAATTGTTGTATACCATTATCTTTTTTACAGTACTCATCATGTGTTAGTTTGAGTTGCAACATTTTCTTGCAATATACATAGTACTGAATGCAGCAAACCTATGTATGAAATAATTTACCTTTCATAAGTACTGTTTTCACTCTTTTAATTATAGGGATGCTGATATTTAAAGTGGTTGATTATTTTTGAGCAAAGCAGAACATATCACACCGCAGTGGTATGCTGGAATAGTATGCTGTGCTGCATTAATTCAGTCTGACAACTGTTTGTGTGTTTCATTCTGGGTCTGCACAGCTTCTGTGTTTGTTTCACTTTTCAACTGAAGGTGTCTTTTCTGCAGTTGTATTATGGAAACGTTCCTTGATGTGGATTTCCTTACAGTGGTGTAAAGGCTGTTTTTGTTTAGGTGGGTTCTTTATCAACCAAGTGTGCTGGACATTTTTAAGACCAAAGCAGCTCACTATCCTGATGATTTTATCACCATTTAAGCTCTAGAACTGGTCTGGTAGCTGGACTTTCCAGTGGTTTTCGGGTTTGCTCTTTTTGGTTTGTTTGTTTTGTTTTGTTATTTTTTCCTTTTCTCTGTTATTGGTCTAGCTGAATTCTTAATAGATTATTACAAGATAAGACTTACTCTTGCAGCAGTAGAGAAAATCTAAGTTACAGGCTGCTTTGCACAACCTTTTCTCAGCCTTGTCTTTTTCCTTCTTTTTTAATTGTATTTCTTGATTTCTTTTCCTGAAAAGAATAAGTAATGAAATTTTCTCTTTAAAGATAAGAGCTTATACCAGTTAAATAGTGAAATATAATTTTCCATATATATCTTATAATCTACTTATCTAAAAGTACCTACTTTTGTACCTGTGCAACCCAAGTTTATACCTTTTTGGAAAGGCATTTAAAATGCCATCTACTTTGCATACATTGGTTAAGGAGTATTGTGTTGTTTAATGCAGCGAAATAGAGTACCACCAGAAATATGTTCAATAAGTACAGTAATATTTATGAGGAACTTCATGGCCCAGTTCTGAGTAGTCAGAAAAGCCTGGGCACTTGAATTCAGTATTTTCCACTGGAGGAGAAATATTTCCAGGATATTATATTCCTGATTTAATGCTTTGCAGAATATATACAGGTTTTAGACAGGGACATCAGATGGCAAGACCAAACTGCAAAGCATGATGCACTCTGGCCCTGAACAAGAGCCAGAGCAGAACACCTTATGTTAAAAGATTTCTAGTGAGGACTGTGCACATACATGTTGCTTCTGTTGTATAACTTTGATCTTTATTAACATGCCAAGAATGAGCCAGTGCCCTTACATTAGGGTTAGATATTTTCATAAACAGCCTAAACTTCTCCTACAAGCATTGATTGACTTTTTAATATTAGTCTTCCAGTTAAATCTAGTTGCTTATGCCCTGTGGTTAATTACGTGCAAGAAAGGTGTACTTTTGATCAAATGCTATATTAGTTTTTCAAAATTAATCAATTAAAATTCAGAATTTAACATATTAAATGGATATTTTTAATACAAAGGAGCAACACTTTCTTTAACTTTCTAGAAATACTGGAACTCACATAAATAAAAACAGGTGTGTTCTTCCAGATACTCACACTGTCATGGGTTACATTTGCTACCTATTTTGGTCCTTTCCAGTAATATACCACATTCTGGGTCACAGGTAATGGCAATTTCCTAATTTTGTTAATAACACGGAATATTAACCTGTGTAAACTCCATGCATTGAAATTTTCAGAAACATATATGAAAGTTTTCAGGAACAGAATCCCTGGGAGACCTGTGCTAAGGGGGTAGTCCAGCAGTTCATTAGAGTTCTAAATTTAAAACAAAATTACATGACATGAAAATAAAGGATAAATATTTTAATCTTTCAGAATTTCTTGCTAATGCAATAAAAATTTTGCATTTCCTGTATTAACTTTATAAGTGCAATATAAATTAGCTTGACTTTAGTAGCTGCAAAAGTCATTTAATAACATGTTCCTCCTATGCTAATATTTAGAACCAGTTAAATATTTTCATTGGAGTTTGGTATTGTAGATTGATTCTTTTTTCCCCTGTTTTTTGTTGTTTTGGTTTTTTTTTAATCTTGGAGAGAATAAAACACTTGTGCTTTTGAAACAATGAAGTCAGTTAAAAGGGGCTGACTGATTTTTATCCGGAGTGTAAAGCTTGTGATCAGTTTCTGGGTTGCTGCCATCAATATACATTTAGGTTATGTGGGATTTTGTCTTAATATGATCAGTCTTTATTTATGTAAAGTAGAATTCTGACACCATTGATCTGTATTATTAAAATGCATAGAGCAGCTATCATATCCTGGGCTTCTGCTGAAATATGCTTTTAATTGAAGCAGAATTGTAGCAATATATTACTGATGTGAATCTAGTTAAGAGTACAGCATTGACTGCAGTGCTTCATTGTTGTACAAGGGGCTCTGCTTTGTGGCATTGAGTGTAAATGCTGCCATGTGTCTGTGAGAGGTGCTCAGTGCAGGAAGTGATCACATAGAGACTTTATTCTGAAAGATGTGCACTTCCACTTGACATGACACACAGTGTTTGTGCATGAGAAGAAAGGCTGGAGCCGTATGATGTTTGTGTTTGTGTTTTAGATAAATATTTTAGACAGACAGTTATTACTCTGAAAAGGGGGAGTTTATGCCCACATCTAGCTTAATAGTGCCTCGGTATAGCAAATAATTCTGAAGAAGTCCTTTAACTTTGCTTTCTAGAAAATGGAAAAACAGGGGAGGAGGAAAACAGTAGCTTAAAAAACAAGATTCCGGAGAGTAAAAACAATGAAAAGAAGCTGGAGTTTTTACACCTTTCTCCATCTACAGTGCAAATGCCTGGTGCTGTGACTCCCTGTGGTACATTTCATGGTGCTCTTGCAGCTGAGTGCCTCAGAAAAAAAGCCGAAATGGGAAGAAATAGAAACCTTACATTCACCATTTTCATGTGTCATAAAGTGCTAAGCTGATTCAGTTCATGAAGTTCTTACCCATGAATGTCAGTTTTCATGTACTTAGTGCAAAACTAAATTATTAACATTGATTTGGGGAGTATCAATTGAGACCTTAAATACATGTGCTAATATTTACATGATAGGAACCTTAGTTTCAATGCTAAGGAGATTTTAGTCATCATGACTGTGTAAAGTGTGTTGAAAAGCAAATGGGAACATCTCAAAGACAGTATATAAAAGAACTTTGGAAAAATGTGAAATCATGTTCATGTCAACTGCTTTTCAAGAGACAAGAACAGACAGATCTCCAATACAATCAAAAGGTGGTACATTGGGAATGGACAGAAATGTGTGTGTTTTACACAGTGCAGCACTGGAGCAGTGTTTCTCACTGTCACAGGCTGTTATTGTTGTGAGTCAGATTTAAAAAATCCTTCACCAGCTGTTTCTGTTGGCTTGGGAAACGATGTTATTCTTCTCCTGAAAATGCAGGTATTTACAGGAATATTAGTTAGGAAGAAAGAGTATGGTAGGCAATTGGCATATCTGTTAATACACAGTCATTAGAAGTTAGGAGACTTTCTCTTTTGACCAAAAATTTTTTAATAGTCTTGAATAAATATTACTGAAACTGTCAGAAATATCTGTTGTAGTCTAGATCTTGAATCAGGTGGAGACAACTGATTAGAAATGCTCTAGTGTTTCCATTGTTCCTGGTCAGTTATCATCATCTCTTGTCCCATGCAATAGGTTTGGTTGAAAGTTTTATAAGTTTTATAAGTAGACAAGGTTGTATTTCATATATTGTTGTTTATTTGCAAAAAAAAAAAAACAACTCCCACTCCCAAGTAAGACAGGGATTTCAATTTTTAGGGACATATTGGTTCATAAATACTGATACATGGCCAAACAGAAATGAAAGTCAGTTTTATAACATGTTTTTCAGGCACTTAAAAGAAATTGTGGATGCCAAAGTAGAGAACTGCTTCCCTAGAGTGAATAAAATTTAGCAATGTAAGTCCAGTTGCTTTAACAAAGCATACATTCCAATACTGCAAGCAGTCTAAAATTATCATCATCAGTGAGTGCATTAATGAAACCTTGTTTTTCTTGTAATTTCAAACTGCAAAAACAAGTCTTTGGGGCATAATAAGATGATAGCATACGGTATCTGCTTTAATAAATGATGTTCAGATAGGAAATACCATCGGATGTTTATATTTTGAAATCTTCATTGTTAAGTTCTTCTTTATTTGGTGAATGTTATTGCCCATGGTGGCCACAGTCACAGGCAAAACAGGCCTGTCTTGATGATTTAAAAAATAACCCCAAAAAAACCCACCAGGAAAAAAAATATTTCCTCTCGTGTACTACTCAGTGACTCAATGTTTTCTGGCATAGGGTTATTCTGTTGACTGATTACCACTGGATTTTATTTATGCTTTTTAATTAACAATTACAGTTTAAATATCTCATATAAATCTATGGTCTGGGGGGGTGTTTGTTGAACTTTATTACGTTGTCTGAGTATGCAGAAATATCACAATATTTGATTTCACTAGATCCCTGCTTTGTAGTGGTTCTCTATCTTTGGGAGGATCAAAAATGACTGATTCATTTTGGGTTGGTCTTTGTTCCAGTTTATGTAATTTCACTACAGAAACTCTTCTTTAAGAACAAGAATCTGCAAGCCGTTACTTTATATTTTTAAAAAGCGTATTGCAGCTAAGGACTGTTCAACTAATACAGTTTTATGGGTTATAATGAGGGGGCTTCAAATAATATTCACCTTTAATTCCTATAATATTATTGCAACAATGAATAAAGTGCTTAATTACCTTTCCAGTATGTCAGGGTCTTTTCTTTTTCTAAATATGCTATAGGAAATAAGCACAAAGGATTTAAATTGATCTCTTTTTATACTCATCTGTTCACATAATTGATTCCCCAGTATTGAAACCTATTCTTTTTTCTGTATACCGAAGATTTCTTTGCAAAGGTCCAGCCCCAGCAGGTTGATTACACACTTGTTACCTGTAATTCAATACAGCAGCGCCCTGTTTACAAAGTCCAGATTTCCTGGGCTGTCAGTTAGGGCAATCAGCACAAAGACCAAGTGCTTTTGGAACTAAATAAACAATGAGAAAAACATTCAGGGCTGCCAGTAACCTTCACAGGTAATTTAACAGCCTTTGACTACAAGGCATCAGTTGCTGTAGATGTCTGGCGGATATGAAATCTGACATTCTCCCTTGCCATGTTCTGCCAATAGGTCGGTGTGTAATCTCCCGCCGCGGCTCCGCTGCGCGCAGCCAAAGCGCCGCCGTTCTGACGGACGCCCACACCTGCGTTCTGTCACCTCCGTGCCACGCTCTTCTGAGAGGATAGAGACAATTGTTTGCATTTTGCAGGGTTAAGCAAATTTAAAGTACCTCCCTTGTCCCCTCTGCCATTCCATTCCTCTTCTGGCCAGCACGCTGGCCGGCGCAATCTTTTTCATCTCTTCTTGGAAGTGTTTAAATATAAAGAAAGAAACTGCTTGATCAATTCAGCGTAAATTGGACTCTGCTTTTATTGCAAACAAGGAGTTTGCAATAAAATAGAAGGAGTTTGTTTGTTGCAGAGTTATCTCTATTTTGTAGATGACCTTTAAGTACGGACAGATTACTTTATTGTCTAAAGCTTTGGTTTTATGTATTTTTAATTTTTTTTATTTCTGATATATTTGGTACCTTTCCTGTCGATTCAGATAATGATTAGGACAGCTATTTTAAAGACCTCTGGCATATTAAAGTAGACAAAAAATACCCATGAGGAAAAGAAAACAGAGACAGAGATTCATCCAAGTCTATGTAAGAAAATTTCATGTCTTTTACTTCAGCAGTCAAATCTCTTTGCAAACAGATAAAATTGTTATTTACATAAGTTTAAAAGTGCCTCTGTTAAAAAAAAACAAACCCACAAGAAACAAGTATAATACTTGTAAGTTAGATGTTTATTGTCCATATAAACTACCCAAGCTATCTGACAAATAAGCATTTTCTTGCGTGCCTGCAACATACTTGGCTCATAGAATCATGTCTTCTTTTTTAATTATTTCTGATATATAAGTCTGTAGAGTAGACTTCTTGCAAGCTGTTATAAAGAATGTATTATTTTCATAACTATTGTACAAATGTAAGGACTGAAATTATTTGAAAAAATTGTAAAAATCTATTATTTGATTATGCTTTAACCAGAAACTGTTTTATTTTTTTTTTATTTTCACTGATGAATTTCTGAGTGTCTGGTTGTGGTCAGTGTAATAGGATATCGCTGAAGGTGTTGTGTAACAGACACTCCCTGATGCTTGATTCCCTGTCCACCCTTCTGTTCTGTCTCAGGCTCTACACTTCTGCAGCTGTACACAGATGTGCATCCATGACTGAACACCAAATGTATATATTTGGTGTTAGTTTAGTTCTAATTATTTGCTTTGTCTGACTTTGCAGTGAACATACAGATTTAAATTATATACAAAAATTACTTGGATTGTTATGTGGTGATATTTATTTTTTTCTTTTAAATTATATTTTTCTCTGCAAAAATAGAGGCTGAAACACTGGCAGACCAGAAGCAGTAAGCTTAAGTAATTTAAGTGAGAAATTCCAAATCCATTTGGAGATCCCTAAATATTTGTTGGTCTTTCTGTCATCCCAGGGGAGCAGGGAAGTGGATAACAACACCATGGTTTTCATTGTGCCTTAATGGGGTCGGTAACAATGCTGTGAAGGCAATGATCTTACTAAGAACAAAGTATTGTAAGAATTTAACTCATTTACAATGTCTGGGCACGGCAACAATTAAGGATTCTAGTGTAGAGAGTGCTAATGTGATTGTAAGTGAAACAGGCAATTGGGCATAGCATGGTAACCTGTGGGAAGCAGCCATGTCCTGCGTGGGCTACTTGTGGAAACTTATGGAGCAGACAGTGACAGCTCTGTATTTATGGTATGTTTCACACTAGTGGAGCCATTACATGGTCAGGATGGGTTGCATTTAACTGTTTCAGCAATGGCAAAGTAGGAAAATGGCACAGGAAAATGCTTCTGAGGTGGCACTTGATTACTTGTAGCTAATTTAGACATTGAGCACTCACTGCAGCCTGATGATAATATATCTTTACCAGGTTTTAGGCTCATCTCAGATAATCAGTATAATAATTTCAATAGAGGTCACCTGTAATTTTTCTTTAGTTATTTATTTTCCATTACAAAATAATCTATAGTTGACAAGAACTAAGATAATTTTAAGGCCTGGTCAAATACTTGATCTGCAAGGGTAGCTATGTTTATGTTATGCCCTAAAATCAGCCTTACCTAAGTGAGAAATAAGATCCCTGTGTGCACAGCCAGTTCACTTGCAGGCCCTGTGCTGCCTTCTGTGTTTCTAACACAGCTGAGCTAAGCTGAGGTACCCAAATGCACCTGTAGCCAAGAGGGTGTTTTTCACATGGTTTGTCACAGACTCTTTAGACATTTCTCAGAAGTACCCCTAAAATGATTGCTGCCCAGTTGCTTCTTTTGCAAGAGAAGTGTAAGGAAAAGTGCAGAAAAGTATTGGAAGACTGGTGGCTTTTGAATTGCAGTAGCACACTGCCTAGTGATTCCATTAGCAACTGATAAATCCTTCTGCTTTAAGTTTTAGCCCCCCCTTGCCTTTCTGTATTCAATGATGGGTTTTTCTGTGTGTGGATAAGAGCTAGATTTAGACAAAGGCCAGACTGTTTCTTTAAGATGAGAACCATCCTACATTGCTAGTCTATGCTTATTATTATTGGTGGGTTTGATGACACAAGCAATTAGACAAGTGGAGAGCTAATGCTAGGACTCAGCTTCATTTTAAACAAGATTATGAACAAAATTTAAATATGATTGTGAGGAAATTGTGTCTAGGAGTATTTGACTAGGTAGATGTGTGCAACAAACTTTGCATGTGCTTCTGCTTCAGGACCTCTCCTTCCACTCGAGTTCTGAGTTGATGAAATTCTGGCTTAGATAGGTCTTTTCACACTTATTTTTCATCTCCTGAACTCAATCCCACACATTTGAAAAACCTCCATTTTACTTCTTTGATTTTACTAGTAATTTGTCCCTTTAAAAATTTTATTTTATTGTGTTTTATTGTGCCGTATTCTGCCACAGAACTCTCCCAGTGGGCAACACTTCATAAATTTCAGCAGCAACTATGTCAAATTTAAAAAAAACAAGTATACCCGTTTAATGGAAAAAAAATTACTACTTGGTTTAAAAAAAGCCAATACAAAATATGGATTTTACATCAGGAATTGCAAGTATTCCTGTATTTATCTATCTTTTGACTGAATGGAAAGCTCTACCTATCTCACTTATCTCAGTAATGTCCATTAAGCACACCCAAATAAGAAAATATTTGCATATTGTTGCTTTGAAAGCTAAATCTTTCTGTGGAAGACTGTGGTTTGTTGGGTTTGCTTCCAGTTTTCGTTGTAGACTACTTCTCCAGTGCATCTCATGTGACTGATCCTGCACAGTAATCTAGCAGTCAAGAGTGATCAGGAAAGGGAGAGAAAATGCTTCTGAATCTTCAACTCTGCTGCTGGTTTCCCATTCCTCAAGTGAAAGCATCTGAAGGCAAATCCCACATGTTCTGCATCTGCATATAAAGTAAGTCAGGATAAAACTGCTAGATTTTTCCTGGGAAAAAAAAATGTTAGCTGTTGTTAGCTGGAGAATGATCTAGTTTTTGTCTTCTATTTTAATGAATTGCTTCATACCTCTTTACTTCAGGGCAGATTTAATACTACTGTTGATATTCTGATATCTCTGGAGTGTAATGTATTTATGTTACACTATAATTGTATTTTACACTTCTTTGTTTAACTTTTGATTCTCAAATTCATCTACCCATATCAGAGGGGAAAAGAGACTGAAGATATTTTAACTGTGTTCTAATCATTCCTGACTCTTAATTTTTAAGCAACGTATTAAGCATGGGGTTTTGTTTCTCAACAATATATCAGTTGAATAGGATCAGGCCCCAGTTCAAAACAGAATTCTCACAAATCAAATTGATGTATTTTTTAAATTCAGAAGAGTATTAGGACTGTCAAAGGAATTCTTCCTTACACCTCATTTTCTGTCAGCAGGTGTTTGTTCATTTATTTGTTTGGTTTTAACTCAATTTGTGATCATGGATGCCTAAGCAGGTTAACTTAGGTTAGCAACAAACACCAAAAAGATATTTCTGTGCCAAATGAAACAGGGTTTTCATAATGGAAACACACATTAATTAAAAAATTCCTGCTCTAAAGTGAAGTTGTTAATAAGCATAAAGTAATATGAGTAACAGAGTAGAAGGGCTGCACAACATCAGAGATGCTTTAACACATGATAAGGTGCTTTTACCTGTTGTGTCCTTTTCTGGAGTTGTACTGAAAATCAGTGTACTCACCTGAATTCAAGATGACACTTTGGACAGTCAAACAAGAAAAGCTCAAAGAGAAGATGCTGGAGAAGGCAGCCTTCACACAAGGTTGACTGTTGTGTAAATTAATTCTGGGGTATCAAGAAGCAATATTTTATAAGATGTATTTGTAGGTTTCCTTTGCCATCCATAGGTTCTCTCTCACACACAGTCTCCCAGTATTTTTCTTCTTTTTTCTCCTCCTACATATTCTCTATAAATTCCTTTCCTTATTATACCAATGACATTAAGAATTCTTGGTAGGCAAAATATATCCATACAAGACCCATTGTATCTCTGACAGATTTTATGATGATAGAATTCAGTTGGAATTTTGTCAGACTATCACAGAAGAACTATCACTACAGCTAGCCTTACTTATGTTCTAGAAACTTCAGGGTCATTTTTATGAGAGGGAAAGGAAGTTTTATGCTTTGGGGTTTTGTCTTGCTTTAGAAATTTCACAAATGGGAAAATCTCTTGGAACTCTCAACTCTTCTGAGTTTTATTTTCTTGAACACTGGGCTGCTGCTTGCCCAGAGCATTTAGTTGTAGAACCAGCGCTCTGCAGGTTGACTGTGTTCCAGTCTCACCATCTCTCACATTTACGTGTAAAATGCATAGTAATTAATATTTACATTGAGCCCCCGCATCAGAATCCAGGTGATTGTATGAGAATCTTCTATTAATTTTTCCTTCTCTTTTTGTTATCTTGTTTTGGTTTTGTTTGTTTAGGGGTTTTTTGCTTTATTTCAAATGAAAATTTTCAGTCTTCAATATAATGGAAAAATACTTGATGTGACCTTGGAACTTATTAGCATGGGCACAAACTTCTGTAGCTTCATGTTCCAGTTTCTCAGTGGTTACTGAGTGATTACTGAGTACTGAAGTTTAAGTGATTCCTTTGTGATTCCTTGCACACAAAGAATGGCAGCAAGCTCAAAGGAATAATTCTTGTTCTTTTTGTGCAGGAAGGGCTTTGGCCCTTTGCTTTTCCCCATGCTGATATGGTCCTGGGTGGAAGGAGTCATGTTGGTTGGAGCTTGACATGGTGATGACTAGAGGCAGTAGCAAAGTCTGTGGTGGTAGAAGAAAAAAGGAAGAGAGATTAGTCCCAGGGCCAAGAAAGAGCAGCAGTGCAAGGAAAGGGTAGAAGAGTGGACAAGTGTGACCCACAGAGCATTGCCTGGTTCCTAATGTGAGGGAGATTAATTTTTCCTCCTGTGTAGGAGGAAGGAAGGAGAATTACTCTACAGAGTTTGTTTTGTTGACTCTTTCTTTTTGCTATCCTTTGTACGTGCAGTCTTTGAATGGGTTGTGTTGGAGAGGACGTTGAAGTTCATTTAGTTCCACCCCGCCCAGCCAGGACAGGGACAGACCTAAAGGTTGCTCAAAGCCCCATCCAACTTGGCCTTGAACATTTCCACTGATGGGGCGTCTACAGCTTCTCTGGGCAACCTGCTCCAGTGCTTCACAACTCACAGAATAAAGAACTTTTTCCAAGTAACTAACCTAAATATCTCCTCTTTTTTTAATTTAAACTGTTCCCTGTTGTCCTGTCCCTACCTGCCCTTGTCTCAACTGTTGAGTAGCCTCAACTGTTGGTGCATGTGGGGCCTTCTAGAAGTATGAAAAAATTAATGAATCTGTTGATTTCTCTCCTCCAGTATCCTTCAGCACTTCCTACCCAATCTGCATGCTGAGAGCAAAGGAATCCCTTCTAAAGTGACATAAAGAAAGCCAGAAATCTATTTTAATTCTCTGAATCCCCATCAGCTCCATATCTATGAAAGCCTTGGTGTAAGATGAGGCATAATATTGGTTTATTTGTAAATGTGTTCCTGAAAGGCATAGCATTTCTGCTCCAACTTGGTCTTACTGTTATTTGGATGCTAGCATATATCCTGATCTTAGTTGTTCTTCTAGAATAAATCTTTCTGGTTTCTAAAGCAGGTTGCACAACATTTAGTGTTTTCTTCCTTTAAAAACAAACATAGTCTGTCAATGGTATTATATAAACAGATAGCTTTAAAATATATTGTCCTTATATATCATCATAATGCAAATCTTAGCTGTATTTATTTGCTACAACCAGTGACTGCAGTGATTGTATCCTTATGAAAATAAATGTTTTTTAAAGCTATACAGGTAAGATTAACATAGGAGTTAAGAAATGAAGTGGTGGAGGAGGTGGGGGGGGAAGGTTTCCTGAACATTTTATCAAAGTAGTTTGTAAAAGGAAAAATGTCAAAAGTCATGTTGAGTAACAGAAAATTAAGTTTGAGATTGGTTTTCAAGCAGAAGATATATTTAATTAACTTTTTAGGTTTGAATTTATTTTAACATGGAATTTACTTGTGTGTGCCTTGCTCTAGAATGTGAGCTTTATAAAAATTCTCTGAAAGCAAAACATTGAAGTTATGTTTTTTTAAAGATTTTTTTTGATGTAGGCTTAGTATCACTGTCACAGCATCTGAGGCTTCTTTGGAAGAAACTACATAGGTATCACTTTTATAAAGGGTTTGAATCGTAGAGACTTTTGTGATTGATTTGTACATACTACAGCAAAAATTGCAGCAATAAAACAGATCTTACTCAAATGACAAGTTGAAACAAATAATTTTATTTATTTATTTATTTAAATGAATTTAGAACTCATGAAAAGAGCCAGATTGACAGCCACAGAGACTTAATTCCTCTGTTCCACAGACTAAGTACAGAAGAAAGTAGTGCAGGATCGTCACGTGGCCCTGCTAATGTCTTAACCTTGATGTGTAGCTACCACCTTTAGATATGAGTAGTTAATTTACATTCCCATTTTCTCCCTAAACTGAAACTGCCAACAAGAGTGGCAAATGTGATACTGTAGAGGAAACTGGTCCCACAGAACCAGGACTGGTATTACGGGAACAATTCACACTCGAGTAACCACTTATCTGGCCAAGGTTCAAAGCAGAAGAACGTGTTAGTCAAGGTGTCCTCGTTCCTATGCCAAAGTCCCAAAGTGGATCTCGTATTCCTCTTTGCTCCCTGAAAACCTAGCCAGGGTAAAGGATTTTGCATTCTGTCCATATATATTTACATTTCAGTTGCAATTTGAGCAGTTGTTCAGGGGATCAGTAATTTGTTAATTTGTTTTTTTAATTCAAAGAAATCTAAATAATTGTCACTCAAGACCAAGTTTGAAGACTCTTCCCACAAAGAGAATCTTGAACTTTGCCTCTTCTTCTCCATAGCTTTCTCTACCAGTGTGTCTGATCAGGAGCAAGTTATACTGTTCTTGGTGGAAGAGATTGAACAAATTGTACAGACTTGTGTGCATCAGACTTCTGCAATAGCATGTCTGCTTTCTCTTGAAGCTTACCTTGTCTCTCTGCCATAGCAGCTATGGAGATCAGTCAGAGGCAGCTGTTAATGCATTTAAACTCTGTTTGCAGCTTGTGTGCATTTAAATTAGAATCTTAGTTAATTAGTTAATCTTAGTTATTTCTTTGCAAAGGTCAAGTAAAGTTACTGTCCTGTTACCACAATGCCCCCATATTGTGTAGGGTCTATTAAGCATACCAAGGGTTGTGATGTAATATTATTTCATTGCTGAATTGAATTAAGATCACAGAATCAATTAGGTTGGAAAAAAGATCATCAAGTCCAATCTATGACCAAACACCACCATGTCAACCAGACCATGGCATCAAATGCCACATCCAGTCTTTTCTTAAACACCTCTAGGGCCAGTGACTCCATCATTTCTCTGGGCAGCCCATTCCAATGTCTAAGCACTCTTTCTGTAAAGAAATTCCTCATTATGTCTAAACCTCTCCTGATGCAGCTTAAAGCTGTGTCCTGTCATGCTTCCACTGCTTGCCTGGGAGAAGAGACCAACCCCCACCTGGCCACAATTTCCTTTCAGGTGCTTGTAGAGAGTGATAAGGTCACCCTGAGCCTCCTCTTCTCAGGCTAAACAGTCCCAGCTCCCTCAGTTGCTCCTCATTGGTCTTGTGTTTCAGACCCTTCAGCAGCCTTGCTGTCCTTCTCTAAACACACTCCAGCATCTCAATGTCCTTCCTAAATTGAGGGGCCCAGAACTGGACATAGCACTCAAGGTGTGGCCTGACCAGTGCTGAGTACAGGGGCCAATCCCTGCCGTACTCCTGCGGGCCGCACTATTCCCCACACATGCCCTTGGCGTTCTTGGCCACCAGGGCACACTGCTGGCTCATGTTCAGCCACTATGAAGCTGCACCCCCGGGTCCCTTTCTGCCTGGGCACTGTCCAGCCAGTCTGTCCCCGTCCTGGAGTGCTGCAGGGGGGTGTGGCCAAGGTGCACAGATGTTCTTAAGATGTTCTTAAGATCAGTAATGCAGAGATGTGCCCTTTTGCCACAAGGGCCTGTTCCTGTCAGAACATTGATCTTAGGTGGAAAATAACATATGAAATATTTTCGATAGTTTTCAGGTTTTATTCTGCTTGTATGTGTTAAAGATGTACTGTTGGACATGGTTCCATTATGCTGTCCCCTTAAAAGAAAGTGATTGTTTGAGTTACTTCTAGTTGTTTAAAATGTGAACTTTAAACTGAGAATGGGAAAACTGTTCTTTTGGGAGTTTTTATACTTGCATTTGGGCTAAAGAACTTAAGTACTGAATTATTAATAGATTTGATTGGAATGGTAAAAATTCTCACTGGCTGAGAAAAATTTCATTTGAGCTCACTTTCGCATATGATGCTTTTTTTGTTGTTACTGTGATTAAGTTACTGGTTGCTGATGCAACTTGACCTGTGGAACTGGTGTAACACTACTATGCAGAAAAATATATTTTTGTTATCAAAATGAAGTAGTCTTATTGTAATTCTAGTGGCATATTCCTTTGTTGTATTGTTGAGATGACACAGCTCTTATAGATATGTTTGATACTTGCCTAACACCTTCAGAATTCATGTTTTTGGTGAGATCTCAGCTCAATATTGAAGAGTGACATATTTTACTTAGCACATATATATGAATTAACAAATGGCTTTTTGCTGGAGTTTAACTTTTAATTGTAGACCTATTTTCGTGGGCAAATTACCTGTGCTTTATGAATTGTACACTGCTGTAACTTTCCTTAAGAGGGTAATATATATCATTAAGTGAGTGAAATAAGATGGGTTGGCATTAAACTCAGATCAGAGCTTTCTGACAGTAGCAGCGCAGCTTCAGAAGATGTGTAATCTTAAAATTCTTAGCTTCTAAGAGCACTATTGTGAACACTTTCTACAAAAAAAAAAGTTCATTCTTCCAAGTAAGTAAAAAAATCTAATAATTTTGGTAAATGATCATGTGGTGATTATTAAACTAATATGTAATTAGCATTTTCTAATGACAATCATAATCTTGACAAATGCTTTCATTCATTTTTTTGTGATCATTAAAGACTTTAAAAGCACTGATTTTTGTTAACTGAGGCCCTTGGCTGTTCATCAGTGGTGCAATTCAACCTAATACTCCAGTGGCCAGTAATCAGAGAGTTGACTATTAAGTGAAGGAAATCTTATCATTGTCTTTATGAACATCACCTTTATTTCTTGTCTAACACAGCAGATAGACAGAACTGTAAGAACATTTAACTGATACATATTCATCCCTTTTTAAAAAATGGTGAATTACACCAATTTTTTTATGTTTTACATAATTAAAATTTAACCAATACTTTGACAAGATTATGATCTTCAAGGGTTTCAAGTACAAGTTGTTTTTTTTTTTTTTTTTTTTTTGAGTTGAACCAGAAGTAGATTTTAATCTTCTCAATATCTGCATTTGTTATTACTTCTAAAAGACTTGATTTTCTTTGAGGGGATATTGTAGGTTTTTTTCTGTGTTAAAACATGTAATTTCTTCTCTTCAGAAGCAACATACTTGCTATTATGAATTCCTGTGGATAGCCGTTATCTATGATGTATCATCCAAGAGCTTGATTCTACAAATTGGTCTTCAGTTACATCAGAGATACTGAACGTGGCTTAGCTAAATGTTCTCCTATGTGCAGGAAACATATCCTATAATCAGTGCTGATATTCATACCCTCTTGTTTCCCTTTGAAATTCCTTGTATTTTTGACCTGTACCATCACAGAGATACTCCTCTAATTCTTAGCTCTCTGCAGCAACTCTGCAGCTGCTCAGGTTTCTGTCCTCCTTTTGCTGAAACACACACAGAATTTGTGGCCCCTCTGCAGCCTCACTCCTTTTTCAGGCTTGTTTGTCCAGCAGAGTCTTGTTTTCAATTCTTTTCCCTGCAGTTGGAATGGAGTTATTTTATATTTACAGAATGTGAAAGATAAAACAAGCATGCAAAAAGTATTGCAGTGTAGTACATAGTACCAAAATATTTCTGTGTTTGTTTACTTTAGATGTTTGATTTTATGCAGAGACAAACTGACTTCAAAAATATAGGACAGATGATCAGAAATGTGGATAAGGACAGCATGTTCCCCTGCTTTATTTAGCACTGAGCATATTAATGGGTGCTCAATAAATGGTAATGGTTTTGGAGACATGATGATTGATGTTTCCTGGATCAAAACATAGAGGTTTTGTTTAAGAACAGCCCAGCTGGCAGAGTGATCCTCTTTTGAAACTGTTTGTGATCAAAATATGTCAGAGCTGTATCTATAAAATACAGTAGGCAAGACTTTTTGTCAGTGGATTGGTTAATTTATTTTAACAGTAAACTATCAACTGTATCTTTGATTATTCATCCCTCCTGTCACACCATATTCCTATCAGTAAGTTAGTGCTGCTCTTTTTCTGCTTTCCAGATTTTGTTTCTTACATTGTGAACATGCTGCTCTCAAAAAAGGGCTATATATTTTTGGAGTAAGAACACATACAAGATATTGAAAAGAAAGAATTGCATATGTATTTGTGTACAAAACTGCACCACACACATACTTTGGGCAGCCAGTATTGAGGAAGAGAAAATTATCACCTGTCTTTTAAGGAGCCATCAGTGTAACTCAGGTGGTGCCATCCTCCTTGGTCAGAGCACACCTCAGGGTGGCTGGTATAACCAGAAACTGCAAGATCAGAAAATGAACTCTTACTTTGTCACCTTAGTTGGTTGTTCCTCTTACAGAAACAGTGTTTTTTGGCTTTGAGTTGAGAGGAGATGGCTTCCAGTTTAATGGCTTCTAAAATATTTAGCACAGGCACTGAGCAAAGCCAATTAAAGCCGTCCTTGATATTTCAATGGTTGAAGTAGTAAGTGGGAATTCAGAAAGAAAGCAGGCAAATTTAACTTTCTTTACTCTCACCCTTTTTCTGGAGACCACCTTTCTCTTCCACTTCTCTCTCCACCTTGCTCTTTTGTCACCCTTAAGGAAAATAATTCAGTTATAGTATCCTTTCTGATCTTTCCGTTTGTCATGTGTGTTTTTCTTAGTCATATGTTTCTTTTCTTTTAATGCTCCTTGGATACTCTCAAAAGGAAAGTAAAATATTTCAAGGAAAAATTCACATAGTTGATTACACTTTAAAAAAAAAGGGAATTAACTCAAATGTTGGGAGCATATTTGCCAGATAAATTACATGAAATGTTTTTACTTATTTCATTTGGAAACTTTGTATTTCTAAATTTGTATTGAAATTATTATTTTAAGTATAGCACTAACAAATCTATTTTTAAGGAGTCTTTAAAAATCTGAATCTCTCCACGGGATAGATATGTAAATATCCAGAGTACACAATTCTTATTGTGTTGATGTGTGGAAACAAGAACCTCATGAACTAGGTTTATTGACAAAATAGACTGCAACAGCTCGGAAGAGTGGCTCATTGTGTCTGAATGCATTTAGGCAGCTTTAATTCCTGAATTAATTATACAATATACTATAAAGCTACAAAGAAAAAGCCATTATGTTGTATGGGGAGATTGTCTGCCTTAGACAGAGTTGTCCTACAACACTGGTTACAGTGAAGGCAACAAGAGTGTTGGTATTGCCACCTTACATGTTGCTGCCCAGCTGGTCTGGGTGGTAATTTCTGATCTCTGTTACTGAATTTCTCTCTTCCCTCAAAAATGAAAACAAGTAACTGTTCTTACTTAAGTATTTGAGTCTAGAAAGTGGGACATTAAACTCTCAAATATCTGAGCTAACACAGTTTCTGAAAAGATTGCAATGATTGGTAGCACTGTAGTTTTGCAGACACATTTAAGGATGACTCTTCCCAATTGGGACAGTCATTGCCCCTTTTTCTGCCCATTTCTAACAATAGTTGTAAAGGTAGAGCTGAGGCTGTGCTTACTCCCATCTGCTTTTTGCTTTTCTTGTAGTTCAACTGAGTTACTGATCTTTTTATGATTACTCAGTGAGGAAAAACTTGTTTATCCTCTTGAAAGGCCTGTGCACCTCATAAAGAAATTTTGTTCCTAATGGCAGCTATATTGCTGAAATTTCATCATGTGTTGCTTTTTATGAGATGTGGACATTTGAAAAAAAAAATATACAATTTCTCACAGGCGTGATCTTTGAGGGCAGAATTTCATGCCAACAACATACAAAACGAGTAGCTGAAGCTGGGGCCTGAATAAATTTACTGCAAAGAAATCGTGAAAAAATCCTCTCCCCAGTGGCAGTAAAGCACCTTTTGATCTGTATTTCTGAAGCTGTGCTGTTCATTGTTGCTTTCTTTTGTTCTGCTTCTGCCTCCTTTTTCCCCAACAAGCCTGTTTGCTTTAGCCTGCCTGTTTGGTGCTTTGCAGAGCATATCTGTAAAGGGGGATTTCATAGTACATAGCTTTATGTGCCTTGTAAAAATTCCTCACAAATATTGTTCCATCATTGCTTAGCAGGAGTGCAGCACTTTTGCTGCATGGTGCTCTTGACTGAAGGCATAAGTGGTGTATAGGCCCCTGGATAGTTCCTTTGTGCTGAAGCAAATTTGACTCAAGATTTTTACTTAAAACAAGGATAATCATGTTTGCATGTGGCACATTTTCTTTGGCAGCCTCAGCACCTCAGCCATTTTATGCTCCCTCTTTTTTTTATTGTTATTATAGCAGTTGTCCAAACATGCAATCACGTGGTACAATCTGTCTGGAAATTCTAATTCTGATGAGAGCAGAGGTGGGAAGAAGGAGGTGGCAAATTGAAGGTTTCAGTATTTTAAATTCAGCTTTTGCTTCAGTCTTCTAAGTGTTCCAGAATCCTCCACCGCGATCATGTTACTGGGACGTATAAGTGGTCTCAGAGATACAAAACTCGAAACCAGTATTAAGTCAGCTTGATATTTGTGTGTCGTGGGTTTCATTGTAAATCACTCCAAAGCTGAGCTTGCCATTTTAAGCCTCAATGTGTTAAATTAGCTTGGAGACCTTTAACTGCAGTGGCACTAGGAGATCTCACTTAAATATTGTAAAATGTTATTATTTGACTGGTGTCCCTTTAAACTAGGCTACTTATTGTATCTGCTGAATATTATACCAAATACAGCTTTTGCAGAATTTCAACTTTGTGGCCAGGGCCACAGAATGGAAAACACTGACTGCTAAATAACATACAAATTAACTATCCAGAAGTTTAACTCAAGGAACAGATTAATAAACCTATCAAAACTGCCTATCTTCCTAAATATTATAAATATTATAATCTTACCATGTTACTGTAACCCAGTAAAGACTTGGTGATATCAGCATAAATAATTTTATCTGGTATTTTTCTTTTCAAGATAAATCAAAAGGTGTTAAGATCACATTGGTTTTATGGTCATATTTGATATATGATAATATCATCTATGTCTGCAGAATTTATGATATTAATATGAGGAGAATGGTGGGATTATTATTATGGGTCACACAGAATTACAGATCCCAATAATAGTACACCTAAAAAAAGAAAAACTGTCAGCTGTAGTGTAGTGTCAGCGCCCATCTTTTCAAGCTGTTGTAGCTCACATTACAAAGAAGGCCATTTTAGCTAGGAGCATAACAATCTCATTGTATTAATCATTTTCTGTGTTTAAGCAATATGAGGATGCCTGCTTTCAGTGACAGAAATAAAATCCTTGAAGGGAACAGTCTGTGAAATAAACTCTGAAGGGACAGTGAGACTGCCTCTCTTTACTCCCCGTGGCCTAATTAAACAGTGGAAAAGCCACCATAAAAGAAATTAAATTTAAAAAGACAGATTAGCAACAGGAAGGGTGTGGCAGCGACTGATGTCCGTGTGGTGCTCCATTTGCAAGTATCATGAAGAGGGGCTGGGCTAAGAAGCAAAGGAGGGAATTGCTGATCATGGATTTTTAAAAAATATTTTCGCTTTTGGCAATGACAGGATTCTCTGGTCTTGTCTGGTATTTTCCTTTTGCAATCATCTGCAGCAATGTAACACCAGGAGGAAGCCATACATTCCCAGGTGTGCTATTTTGCTGGCAACATTTCATTAATAGAAAGTATAATGAATAAACAATTTTTAATCAAGATTTTTAAGATGCTTATACATGCCTTTACACATTTTCCCATGCATAAGTATTAGCATTGGACCCAGGCCTTTGCTGGGTGATGGGTTGGATTATTTTTTTTTAATTGCTGGGATCTGTACTGAGGTGATCTGTTTTGCCAGAAACAATATGGCCATTTCTTATCCTTTTGAAAATAACAGAGGTTCAACTGCTGTATCTGTTGAACTCATAAATGATTGACTTTACTTGGATAATAATATGTGTTTTTTCCTGGCTATGACTGATACAGCACAATATAACTGGAAGAGTGTGAGCTATCCAAGAACTACAATTACTTTGAAGGTAGGAAGTGTCTGTAGGAGAATTGCTAAGACTGTTCTGTCTGGTGCAATGTCATGTTCTCCATCTTCACACCTTTGCTGTTTGGTATAAGTTGTGTTTGTGCATGGTTTGTGTTTAGACTAACCTACTGTTGATGTTGACACTGCTGGTGAAGCAGCGCAGGGAATCAGCGCCCAAGGTGCTCCTCTCTTTCAGTTAGAGCTCTTCCTTTTCCTTTAGGAGTCCTTCCCTTGCAGTGCAAAACAGCTCACTCATTTGGCAAGCTTTTCCTCTGCTCTTCTTTTATCTCAAAAATCATGGAATTTGTTCTTCCCCTAGGAGTATTTTGTATCCAACAGAGTGTACATAAGTCCATGTCCAAGCAGTGTGCCTTAGTTTACTCTCTAAGCCAGGAGGAATACTAGAGAGCTTTTTTTTTGCCTCTCCAGAGCAATAATGTGTACAAACATTTGACCCAGGTTAATTTCAATGTCCCTTTTGGTGCTTAGAGGCACCTGTTTGGGAGTGCACCATGAGGGTGAGCCATAGCCGTATGAGACACCACAAAACTTATGACTCATTAGTCTTTATGGAAAGTTTCTACCAAAATTAACAAAGAAGCACACCAAAATATTCTCCAGCTCCAGAAGATAGCTCAGTCACTAAGCTCAGATGTTGAGTTCTCAAGCTGGGAGTCAGCTGTCAGCCCCCAGAACCTCCAGTGTCCTCTCTCAGTCACAGGGACATTTCTCCAACACACCCCAAGTTGGCCAGTGGAAATATCCATAGGAGCAGTCTGATGAGTGGCTTATCCTGCTCAATTTCTGCATTGTTGCTTCAAGAAAAGTGGAAAAAAATGTTTTCAAGTTGTTGCTGTACCTACAGGTGCTCCTTTTCACAGAACAAAGACCCCAGAGCCAATGGCTATTAAGGCAACACTCATGAGGAGGGACAACAGAGAAGATGTTTCTTTGTTCCCTCATTCTGCCCCGGTGTTCTTGGAAGGCAGTGTTCTATGTTACTTCACACTCTCCAGTCTTTATCAAGCATGGACAATGTTTCACCCTATGTTATGCAAATATCAGATCACAAGCAATAGAGAAAATTGGGAAAAGCTTTACCCTGACGCCTCTGTGTAGGCCAGACAAATTACCCAAGCTCACAGAGGAAACAGGACACATTGTTTGAGGTATGGTATAGTGAAAAAATTCCCTTTATGTGCCTTTTGTCATTAGAATTTATGTCTCGGAGACAAGTCTTCCCAGAGACTTGCCTACAACATTTAGCCTTGCACTACCTTGAGTAGCATTTGTCTTTCAGACAAACTCCAGCTAGTCGGGATTGAAAGCCACAGCACAGAATGGACTTCACAGTTTTAATTCTTAAGGCAGTAAATGTTAAAACAAAAATACTGGCTAGATAAAATTATTTTCTGTTGTTTCTTTTAAACAGGAAAAGAATATTAGATATTTCATCAGCATGTTAGAGCCCAGAATACATTCACTATGTTTCTGAAAACCACCATCACCTTTCACTGTTACTGTATGCTGATTTTTCTATTACTGAATAAATGCTATTGGACAGAATTTTGATGATTCTATGTGCAGGTAAATACTAGGATTTGGGGAATGAGTAAAGGCTGCTTGGTGATAACAAATGTAGAAAAATGTATGAGTGAAAAAGCAGTTGCTTCTTTATGGGTAGTGTCATATATGGCTGTATGCTCATTGCATGAATATCTATCACATGTTGGTTTATGTTAGAAAACATGATACTTGAAGTTTCATGTATATGAGTTTCTTACTGTTATGGTTGGGATTTTCATACATCCCGAAAAGAGAGGTGTATTTTGAATGTATTATGCTTTTCTGTGCTTTGTTATTGCCAGAAGCTTGAAATCAATACTGCTTTTTCTTTCTGATAATTAAAAGGATGGTTTATCTTTATATGGATCTTTAATTTTAATAAGCTAATAATTCTGATTTTAGCTACTATTATCTTAATAGCTAAGCCTTCTTAAATGTTTTTATTGTAATTCCTTTGGATAGTGTTGCCATTTTTTCAGCCTGCATGAATCCTTGCTCTATAGTGACGTCTGCTGGAAGTGGGAAACTGGAATGTTCAAGGGCACATTTAAGCTTTTCAGTTCAGGGTTGGTTTTATCCTTTTACATGTGTGAAGAATGGACTGCATAGAAGAGCAGCATCACATTTTCCCATTCCCTAAGTGTTGTTTCTGCACTGGACTTCATAGAATTTGGGCTTTATCTTGTGGCAAGCGTGCATTTCGCGCCTTGCAGTGCATTCCATCAGTGTAATTTTTGACACTTCTATTCTTGTCATAAAAGTTGATAGTTGGAAGTCATCAGGTTCTGAGAAATAAGTATTTATGCATTGTATCAGATCCATACTGAGGTGCTCAGATTCAATTATGACTTCTTACTGACAGTCCTGACACCAATATTTAAGTAATTATAGAGGAGTCAATGAAAGAAATTTATGCTTTTAATCTGACATTCAGAATTAGGTAATATTTACTTTATATCTTAAAATAGGTGTAACATTCAAAATAGACACAAACATTTTGCCTTAGAGCTAAAAAAGAAAAGTAATGAGCCCATTTTTAAGTGAATTCAAAAAGCAATCTGATTTTAGTTCTTGCAATGCAGAGCAAATAAAATAAAAACTATCGTACTTTATTTACTAACCGATGAATTGAATTGTCCCCCTTTTATTACCGATATAAAGCAAAGACTATGAAGAGGCAATCATTTTTGCAGCTATCAGACTTTCAGTAACATATCTCTTGTGGCTTAAATAAGAGATAGTTTAAGTGTTTTTCCATTACCTTCGTGTAAATGAAAAATGCATAAAATATTTTAACAAGGCAAAGTAATCCGAGGAGATTGTTATTTTGTGTTACAAATTAGGTTATTTCTGTCATAAAATTAAAGGAAAAAAAATCAACGCAAGGACATTTCAGCTTAATATCATTTACCAGAACGAACATGTAACAGATTTAATGAGCTAGCAGGTCACCTGAATCCAGCTGTTTCCGACCAGCTTTATGAAACGGAGAATGCAGCTAACGGTAGGAGGTAAGCATTATTACAAGCTCTCAAGGAGTTACAAAATCGATTTCTGCTTGAATGAATTAATTTAGATTATCAATTTATAACCAGCTACACGAATCCCATCAACTCAACAATTCAGTGAATGATCAGGCTCAGCCCTTGCAAGAGCTTAACAATTAGAGAGCTCTATAGTTATCTCCTGTCCTACGGTGTTGCTAACAAAGTTCCGTAGTTTGACAGAAAGAGAAGGAAAATGTTTGCTTAAGGACGTAGCAGGAGTGAAACATCTTTGGTGCAAGAAAAGAGCAGCTACCATGGAGCAACTGTGTTCTTGTGTCTTTCCTTTCCTAGAAATTCTTCCAAAGGTAACTGAAATTGAGTGGTTCTTTTACTAGCAACAAAACATGACCAGTGCAGGGAAGAGGCCAAACCATCTAATTTCAATCATGTACTTCTTTAGAAGAAAATAAAAGATAGGATGTGAAAACTAATGCGTATAACTGTCACACATTCTAAAAGTTTATACCTGTAGTGCTGTTAAAAATCTCTTGCCTTTTTGCTGGAATGCAGCAAGGTAGTTCTTCTTCCTCACCATTCTAGTGCAGTCATTAAAACCTGTGAAAAGAGAATATAAATTGCTGCTAGTCAGAATGTTACTATTTTATTTTGCAGAAGTGTTAAATAGCTACTCAGGATGCAAGTCAGTGATGATTCAGACCATCCATCTTTTAATCTTTGACTTGTCTCTTTCTTGTAATGTTGCAAAATGGTTAAGAGTAAAAGGACATTTGCTGTGTGTTAGTTACTGCTGTCTCCTGAGGTATAAAATACACTGCATACTCTTTCTTGGCTGTTCAGTCAGTTTTGGCACCATCTTCCTTGTCTCAGAAGATAAGAGTGGTACAGTAAGTACAGCACTTTATTAGCAGCATATGATTTATCACCAGAACATTAAACTTAAATAAGTAATTGTGTTTATAAATATCCTTTAACAGGAGCTGGGATTCTGGATTTAGTAATACACGTCAGTGGTGAAGTATGAAAAAGTGATCAGCTGTTAGGTCATAAAGCCTTATTGTTGCCTGAAAATAATCTCAAATTATTACATTTTAGGGCTGAGGAAAATCGATAGGATTATATTGTTCTTCTTCTAAAAGGTACATTTGCAGTGCAGTGTTCAAAGAGTAATAGGCATGATGGCTTCTGTTAGGGACAAAATGAGTTGCACCTACGTCATGTGGGAAGTATACCACTAAAAGACCTCAGATTCCTGACAGTTTTAAACCACAACAAAAATTGTTAAATAGCTCTGTTGCCCTTATGCTGTAAGAAAGTGGAGGATTTTTAAGTACTGGAAATGCATCTTCTGGACAAACTTGGATATGTTCACGTGGGTTGACAGTGCTTTCTTTTTTTCTTTCCTTGACTTGGCTGTAAACAGCCTTCTATAAATTCTCTCTGGGCACACAAAAATTGAAGACAACAATGCAAACCTATTCTAGTGAAACAATTAAAAATTATGAGAAATCCTTTTTTTGTAGTCTTTTCTGTAGGGTTAGCTCTAAGTTGACAATCAACTTATTGCCTTGTTCCTCATTATTTATTATTATTTTAGCAAGGTTTTATGCTAGCACTTACAGAAGCCAGTGATTGTGAGATGGTAGAATTTAATAATCTCTGATTTCCTGGGACAGGCATTGTACAGTCTTGTAAGAAGAATTAGCCCACCCTGTAGACCTCAGCCTGAAAGCTCTTCCAAGCTACACATAGGTTCTCAAGATCCATAAACTGACCCTGCAATAGGTTAACTGAGTGCATGGGAATTGTCAGCCAATCAAACAGTAAAGGAACCTACCTGGGATGCTCTTATTTCCATCTGTACCAATCACAGCAGGTACCATACCTTTTGGAAAGTAAGATTTTAAGTATATATGTCACTGAAGAGAGAAACCCTGTAAGTTTTTACGTGTATGCCTAGTGCCCTATGCACTTTCCCCACCAGCTGCTATAAAACCAAATTCAGTGGATGGGACAATGCTGCCATTGGATGGACATTAGGGATATTTGCTGCTGAAGACACAGGGCTTTACAAAAGTAATGCTTGGTATCAGCATGTGTTGCTGTCCTGCATGCAGTACTGGAAACAATGTACCAATGGCAGCTCTGTACCTCTGTCTTTGCAGTGTGAATTGTCCCCAGATTTCTATGCTTCTGCTGCCACACTCTTTCCAATACCCAAGACAGCTCCTTCGAAGCTAATTCCAGTGTCAGTATGATCTCCTCTACTGTGATGGTTGAGTCTGAGGGGACAGCTAAATAAATCTCCCGCTGTGAGCTTTCATTGAAGAAATTATTTCTCTCAGATTTGGATAGTTTATCCCTAGAGCATGCTATCATTCATGGATGGGCAGCTAAAAATTAACAGGATTCAGAGGCTCAGTGACTTCCCAAATGTCAATCTTTCATGTCCAGCAGCTATTGGGCTGAGATGAACCTGCAGCTTTTCCTTTGAGGGGAGAACCTCTTTCCTTGTGCCTTATGAATCTCCCTTTCTTTATGCCCATAATCACTTAGTAGATGAACTGTGGAGCAAATCCATCACGAGGTGGGATCTGTTGCACAGCCTAAAAACAAGGCCTTTTCTGTCTGTGTGTTTGGTCAAGTAGTTGTAGCTATCTGTTCAAGCACGGTGAGCTAAGGTTTTAAATGTGCTGTAATAATGTCCCTTATTGCACTGTGGCGAGTTTTAACTCGAGAATAATTTAAGTCTTTTCCAACCGTGGCAAGGAAGGCCCAGTTAGAGTTTCTCTCAGTGGTTCCTGTGGTGAGGTGTGCCTGGGTGCCAAGGCAGGGGTGTGTTAGGGGTGAGCAGCCTGTGTCCCAAGCACAAGAGCCCTGTGAGACTCACACTGGTTCTGGGGGCCACTGGGGTGTTTCTGCACCATGATCCTGGGAGGAGAAATCCTGCACCAAGGTACCTGAGCAGTGCAGGCAGAGGTGGCTCAGGGCAGCCAGGTGGATTAGCAGAGACATTCCTACAGAGCTCCTGACAGCAGGAGAGCCAAAAGGGATAGTCCAGCATGGTGAGAAAAGGGCTGGTACCAAAAAGATTCAAAATATTAATGTCAAGTTCAGCCACATCTCAGACAGGATACACTGTGCCTGTGTAGTGTTTGTAAAACAACCAGCAGAAAAAGTAATATTGCTGAAATTAATTAATATGGCTAAATAAGTGTAGGGCTGTGGCCTTCAGAAAGTTAAATGCTTTTTGCACAGAATGCTTCGGCCCATTAGCAAAAATGATGGCATTTTCTTTAAGACTTCTTATGTTCTTTTGCAAACAAAGCAGGTTGTACTAAATAAACTCTGTTTCAGTAGTTTTACTGCCTTATTATTATCAATGTTCATGAGATTTTCAACTAACTTTCTGGTCAGAAAGTATATTAATAGCCTTGTTATGTGAGGATTTTCCTTTGCATAGTTTCAGAAAGGTGCAAACATATTCGTCAGAAGTGATTATTTGTTTAATTATGCCAGAAAATGTTGGTAAGCTTTTGAATTTTCTAATTTAGTCCAGTGCAATTTTTTTCATTATTTTCATAACTCTAGATATGATCAACTGTAATATTTCAAACATATGCTTCCATTTTATTTTATGTTGGCAAAGCCTTTGATTGCAGTCCCCAGTGCTTACCTTAACTACACCTCATAGAGGCTGTAAATACGGCTCTCCTCAGCTGCATTGCAGCTAGAGACAGCGTCTGGCAGCAGCCTAGGATGGGCAAATGACCTCAAAATCCTGAGGGCCTATAGCAGCGGTGTTCCACATTATTGATAGTAGCAGAGATATTGACAGTCTGTGCTTGGAAGGAAAATAGGAGTTTGATATGACATATTGTGTGTCTCAGCAAGACTCATAAATAATTTTGACAAGTTTTTGTATGCATGGGAAAGTCCTTGATTCAGCCTCCCATAAAAATAAACTTCTATTATGGAATGTATTTGTCAAGTGGCTGTGTGATGGATGGAGCTGCGTTTACCCCTTGGCAGTTCGATGAGTTTTAGATGCACAGCTTACCAGAGAGGATTTACGGGCAGTACAGAAATAATTATTCAGTATGAAATACATAATTCCTGTACCTGCATTTTCATTTTTTATTATATTTTGTTTCTGTTGCATTTCTGGTCTTTAAGACAAAAGGCCTTACCATTTTACTTGGAGCTGTTGAACGCCTGTAGTTTTTTGTTTGGAGAAACTAAACCTGGCTTGTATTTTGTTAATTGAATGTAAGCTCTTAGCAAATAAGGCAAAACCAGACAAGTTTGCATCTGAAAATTTTTATTTTCACCAATAAAAACTCTCTTGAAAGGATTTCTTAAGCTTCTGGTGGGGAAAAACATTAACAAATCATATTAAATTTAGATTCTTATGATAACTCTTGCTCATATTGCTCTTATTGTCTTTTTCTTTTTCTTTTTTTTTCTCTCTTTTTTTTTTTTTCTAACCAAGCAGTATGCTCACATGAAGAGGTCACACTTTTCTGACACTGAACCCAGAGCACCTGGCACATTTGTTCCATTCTTCCTTAAGGCTGCTCCCTCAACTCTTTCTCCCCTGACTTTTCTTTTTTTTTTTCACAGTACTCCTGCTTTTCTGTCAGGGCTGCCTTCATATCTCCTCTTACCTCTGTCATTTCTGCCTGTTCATTACTCACTCCTTTCACCTGTTATGTTTTTACTCATTTAACTTTTTCTTTAGACTTTCTCTCTTTTTTCCCCTATTTCTGTCCTCCTAACTGGATCTTCTTCATCCTGTTAATAGTTTCTCCAGCCTTTTTCCTTTACTTCCTTCCTGCTCCTCCAGTCCATTTCTTCTTATCTTTTTTCTTATTTGTTCTCACCATTGTCTCACGTTCTAGCTTACTTTTACACAGTTACTTTATTTCAGTCGCTTACTATTTTTCAGTCCCTTCCCTCTCTATTACTAACCACTCCTAACAGTCCTATTTTCTTCCCAGTTTGCAACTTCTGACCATGACCTTCTGATATATACCAGTTGTTCTGTCTTCCCAAAATGTCTTCCTTGTTTGAAACTTCCCGAAGTTGTGAACATGGCACTTTTTTAGTCTTTACAGGACTACCCAGTTTTGGATAGTTCCCATATCCATGTAGAGGAATCACACTGTCCTAACTTGCAAGGAAGAACAGTGTAGTCTTGAATGTGTTAACAAAGCTTACTATTGTAAAAGACTCAAAAGAGTACTAATTTTTAAAATAACTTTCACCATTTAGTATAGCATATCATGGATCAGGCTACGAGATCCTACTCATTACAGGCAGGAATTATTGTGAACAGAGGATTTCTAAAGAAAAAGCAAGCCGTTTTTAAATGTAGAATATTTATTTTAAGACTTCATGCCATTTACTATAGTCTGTAGATATGGCAAATTAGAATTTCTGTTCTTCATTTAAACACATTCTGAGATTTGTGTAGAGCAATTTGAATGTAAAAAATGTGCCTGCTCAAACAGTCTGTGGAAATAAGACAGTATGTTAATCCTTGCAGTCAGCACCTGGATTCTAAAAATTGGTCACAATTAGAGTTGTGTTAGCCTCAGGCATACAGGCACCTGGCTGGGCTGCTCATACACAGCTCCCATGCTTGGATTTGAGCTGCTCCCCGAGCTGCCACTGCCTCTCCAGGAGGGTGTGGTGTCCATCCAGTGCCTCCTCCGGCCTGTCTGACCCTGGAGGACATTTCAAATAGCCTTCAGCATCTCAGATACCACCAGTGGGCAGCTGAGCTCATGCATTTCTGTTTGTTCAGCATGCAAAATAATGTTACATATCTCTTCTAATATATTAGAATTTAGCTTAAGTTAGGAGCAGAGGTTCAGCAGCAATCTTGTTTGGACTGTGTTAACAAAACTTTGTTAGAACAACTAAATAGCAGGTGCCTGCTCACAGTTGCATCCTCTGACTGTCTGCCATTCTCCCATACATGCAATACCATATGGGGCATCCTTTGATTCTGACTCTTTACCTTCTACTGAAAATTGTCCACCAAAAGCCTACTTTTAGTATTTTTTTCTAAATCCTGTTCGTAAATGGATAGTATCTGCCCAGCAAAACTGAATTGCTACTATTGCTGATCTAGAGAACACATGTAAACAGGAGGAAGGACTTGGTCTGCTACAGCTGATTATGCCAAGGCAAAAATCTGGTGGAGGGGAAAGCCAGACAGTTGTGAATTAATTAGCAGTCATGGAATTGTGTTTATGCTGTCTTGTCTCACATAGGTCAGGGCATTCCATGCTCCAGAGCTGGGAGCTTGAGCAGTAAGTGTTCCTCATTTTCCTGCCATCTCCACCGGGAAGAACATCTCCTGAGGGGAAGGGAAATTTTCTCTTAGTTAGATTGGGACCATAAGTGATAGAATCTCCTTTTTCCTTCAAATGTCATCCCGTAAGGGTATTTTAAATAGTTGCCAGGTTTATTGAGATATCACTGTTTGGTCCATGATAGCTGAAGGTCTGTCTGTATTTCCATTATAAACTTCCTTAATAGGACAGAATTAATGACCTAGCTATTACAAGTATTTTTGGCCTAAATTTTACTTGTGAAATCCTCATCTAGAAGCAAAAATATTTACAGAATGCTTTTCTTTTTTCTTTTTTTTTTTTTTTTTTTTTTTTTTTTTTTTTTGTGCAACCACTTTCCCTGGAATTTGGATGCTAAAATAGGAAAAGTAATATTTTATATTTGTATACCTGCTTTTCTCTTTCTGAATGTCATGGAAAGAGGTGAAGGATGGGGGGGACAGGTAACTGTAAATCTGTAAATGATTATGTAAATATGCACTTAAGGGGTTTTTTTGCTTTATTTTGGGGAATTTGAGGGATAGGCTGCTGCATGTTAAGTATTTGTGAATGTTTTTTATGCATGTCCCTTCCTTCTTCCCCAAACCTGCTGCTTCATTCGCAAATTCTTTTAACAAAATTTTATTAATCTTTCTCGTAGAGCTCTGTATTAGCAGTGTTGTATTAACATGAAGCTTTCTACTAAGTATCAAGCAATTTCTCAATGCGCAGTTCTGTGTCAGAGATTTCTATTACTAATATCTTCAGGCAACTTCATTTCAATCCATGTTGTGCTTCAAGGATCTGTCGAAGTGCACTTCAATGCATCTGAAAACATCCTCAAAATAGAACAACATGGATTGAAATTGAGGGGCCTGGAAGCAAACCAGAGGGGACAATAACAGCTTAGTAAAAGTCTTATTTTTCTCTAGTCTCGCTTCCTTTTTTATACCACCATTAAACATAGGAAGTTGAACAATTAAATACAGTGGCTTGCTGTAGCAGCGTGGCAATCTCCCTGGAAGAAAAAGCATTCACAAGTCTGAGGGATAAACTGATGGCTGTTTCTGAACCTATGTGGATGTCCTCCTCTGGTACTCAGATTTCAAAGGGTGAAACTGGAAGTGCTCTCTTACTGATTTTTAAGCCCCCTATCCTCATATACAAACCTCATTTTTTTTAATTCAGCAAAATTAGTGTTTGTTAGTATTGAATGGAGATGCAGGACAGGATTTTCTCAGCACTGTACCTGTTACAGACTAGCTTTCAGTTTTCATGTACTTCTCTTATGAGGATATACAAAAGAATAAAAAGCTGCTTTCTTTCTCTTTTTTCCTGCAAAATATGAATAGCAATGATGGTTACTTCCAAGGAATCACTTCAAGTGATTTTCTATTAGAAAATAAAAGTTTTTAGAGGATAATAGAAATACTCTTGTCAAAAACAGAACAAAAAATGTTTGCTGTGGAACCTGTTTGTGTCATTAGACACAAATTAAAAGTAATATCTTTGAAAGTATGTGTATGGCATTTAATGTGGAGTTTATGGCCAAAATTCTGTGCATGAATATACTATTGCTTTGCTGGGTGGCAGTAGGTGCTCTCACAGACAGTTTTGTAGATGAAAGATGATCAGAGTTCAAACCTGGGATCATTCTGTAGGCATGGGGGCTGCATTATTTCCCTAAACCTAAGGAGATTTCTGGTTAGTTTGTGTATTTTAGAGCAAAAGTTCTGAAAATAAACTATTAGTGTAATTTATAACATGATATCTGGCTCAATTTCAAGAGAATTTGAACGACAACTTAAGGAAACTGATAGTGCAGTCACCACAGTGAGCCACCAATACCCAGTGATTTTATTTATTTATCATGTACATATGTATAACAATTAGTGTAACAGTTTCTGTAATTTAGGGATATAATGTGATCAAAGTAGTTGTTTCACTTGTGACCAAAGTACATGAAAAAAAAGGGGAATGTACTATTTACTAATATGGACTCAAGACAGATACCCATTTCATTTTAGCAAGTATGTTTGTTTAAAAGAGGCAAGAGTGCTGGCTACTTATTAGTAGAATAAAATCCAATCACGTATGAAACAATTTTATTCAAAAACTTGTTAATATTTTATTACTTTTTCTGTATGTTGGGCCAGATTTACCTAATGGAAAGTTCCTTCAGACTCTTTGGTTATTCCAGTGGCATGTAGTTAAACAGTCCTTGAATAATACTGATGTGTAAGAGGGGCCCTCACTTTGGAGAGTACCCACATACTGTAAGTTGTACTGTCTTTCAGCCAGTCTAGGAGCAAGGTAAAGGACACTTTCCTCCCCATTCATCAGGGTGCAACCTTAAATACTGCATTTTAAATTAAACAAGTAGGTCACTGATGCTTTCATTTTTTTCTGTATTAAATACAGCAACAGAAGTAGAGAGAATATGGCCTGCTTTGTTCATGAATATTTTCAAGTCCTGAGTGGAACTGAAGGTGCTAATATCTTCAGTAGGTAAAAACTTAGAGCTTTTTTTTTCAGATGTACCCAAGAAATCTGCTTCTAAGTGGTGTAAAATACAGTGAACTAAAATTTTTACTTCAGGCCAAGAGTTATGCCTTGGAGGTTTGTTTTAAATACAGGAGGCTTTGCCAGTATCAACTGAACAGTTACTAGTGGAGGTGGCTTGTGAGTGATTCCATACATTGAGGTGTCTAACTGGAAGAGCTAGAACCTAAATTAGGTACTACTTAAGCTTTGTTCACTAAAGAAGGTTTTAAAACCCATTTACAGATCTGGTGGGTGTTTGTCAGATATTCATGTGTACATATAGATGTTTAGAAGTCCCTTTTTATTCAAGATCAATTTGGCTCTGCCAGCTGCAGTTTAGAGGTAAGAAAAGTCATGAAAATTATTCAGTTGTTCATGACTAAGAGGGGAAAAAAAGTAATTTTATAAAGCTCTGGTTTTGTTATAAACCAGAACCTAAAGCCTGAGTGACAGTTCAAAAGACTTCAGTTTTATTGTTGTGTGAAGCTTGCCCCTAACCATCCCAAAATCAGAACATGGGCTCCACAGCCCAGCTTTGCCTGAAGAGATACAGTCTTGCATTTCTGGATTCCAAAGGGTTTTATTGCCGTCTGTATTTTTCCATTGTCCTTCAGCCAAGCTCAACAAGACCAAACTTGACTTTCTTAACATCATGTCTGAGGTAAAAATCTAGAAAATCACCACAAAGAAGAAAGAAGCTGACTCAAGAAATTTCATGTACCTTCTCTAGATATCTGACAAAAGAGAAGAAAAAACTCCATTAAGTCATTCTTTGCCCTGAAGCTGAATTTATTCACGTATAATGCACTATCATGTTATCATTGTTAAACTTCCTGTTTAACAATATTTAACAATGTTTTCCTGTTTTTCCTTTTGAAAAACAGGAATTGCAAAAGTTGAAATAATTCCGTTTACAACATAAGCTTTGTGCTGTTGCTTGGGTCTCTAGTTTAGTCGTATGCATCTAAATTTTGGCATACAAACTTCACAACCTTAAGGATTTTTTCCAGTTAAGATATGAAAATAAAGAAAAAATAATCAGAAGTTACAGACAGGAGTTGTAGAATATTCTCAGTTGGAAGAGATCCACAAGGATCATCAAAGCCATCTCTTAAGTGAAATCAGCATGTATGAGATCTGAAGTGGATCAGAAATCCAGTCCTGAGGCAAATAGAACTGAGGAGAATAAATGGATTTTAACAACTGTTAGTACTGACTGTAACTATGAACTGCATTCTGATGCTGAATTGAGTCTTAGTCATCCCAAGTTTCTCTCTTGGTTTGAACAAGATTAAATTTAAGTCAGAACACCACTGGCTGTGAATATCATAATTTCTTATTGTAAAATTTGTTTAATGATTAATGAAATGTGAAGTCTTCATTACACAATATTTTGTTGTGGGTTTTTTTTCCTCAGTTCCCACCTATGGAGAGACATTAAAGTTTTGAACTTTTTTTTTCCTTTTTGTGCTGTGATTTCTTCTCTTTTATGCTTTTCAGAAAGCATCTGTTGTTTATTTAGTTGAGAGACTGTGTGTTGTAAAATTACCTCATTAATTGTTTTTTTCTAGTGAAGTTTTTAAGAATTCCAATGTTTAAATAGGTGCTAATGTTTTTTGCTTTGAAAGTCTCCATGTTTACTGCCACAATAAGGATACAAGTAATTTTATAATCTTAATGTTTTCTATCTGTGGAAAAATTTCTCTTGTACATCTTTTTTGATGCATTTCCCATGTGTTGGTCTTCATTTTGTACATTTTCTAATCTGTAATATCTTTCTATCCTACATTATAGTATGATGGTGATCAAATATGAACATGGTTACAGGTATTGTGTTACAGGAAGGGTATTCTTTTTGTAAGTGTCATGATGGGCATTAATGATATTTCAACAAAACAAAATTTTATGCAATAATTTTTTCTTAATTAAAGATTTCAGAACTTCATTAGTTTGTCTGTGCTGTCCACAGAAAGATGAATTTCAGTCATTTAGCTCTGTTTTCTAATCTTTCTTCACAGTCTCAAATGTGTGTGAATCTCTAATAGTACATAGTATATACATGCAAGTTTCCAATATCCCGCTGCATCTGAATTACATTTTGATTTTAGTTTAGGGTTTTTTTATAATGATAGTTTTCTACTCTTTTGATTTCACATGATGAAAAAATAGCTGGTATGGAGTGTATCAGACTTTCCAAAGAGCATCACCAGACAGGGGCCAATCATGGAAAATCACAGACAGCATGAGGAAAAATTAGAACATGAAAACGGGTTATAACTGAAACCAGACTATCAAACTTCTTGACAAACAGACTCTAGGTTATAGTACAGCAGTTTATTCAGGAGCCAAATGGCAAGAAAACCTTTTTATGCTATGTGATGGGATATACCTTCCCAAGCCAAATAGAATTATCCTGTAAAATGCAGTTTGAATAGTCAGATTTCAGTCTTCTCTTTAGCTTTGTGTGAGCTTTATCTAACCTGAAAAGTGAGTATTTTTTAAAGCAATTAAAAAAAAAAAAAAAAAGGTGATGCTACACAAAGGTAGTCTGTTTTTAATCAGCTGTGGTGCTCTTAGACAGTGTCCTAGAAAGCGTGGATTTACAGAGATCCTGCTAGCTAAATAGAAGGTAATCACAAAAAAAGAAAGACGGAAAGAACTTCAGAGTCCTTAAGATGCACTGGAGTTCATGCATCCCATTTTTTGTTTGTTTCATTCCTTTTTTGAAACTCCTCTCTGCAACTCATCTCAGGCTAGGACTGACATGTTTCTCTTTTCCTTTACTTCACTTTCTACTGAAGTATCAGAATTATCTCCTCACTCTACAGTGAATTTGATTGCTTGTGTTTATTTAATCTCTCCTTTCTCTGCCCTCTCTGTTTTTTCTCTTACTCTCCATGATTATATAATGTGCAGTGTGTAGTTAAATTTGGTGTAAACCTGTGTTCTAGGATTAGCTCTAGTGCACCTAGATACAGTTCCCTGTGACTAGGTGAATTGAGATATAAAGCTTTCTGATAAAAACAAGACTGTAGCAAGAGACTAATTCTTTGAGTATTTAAGAAAAAAAAATTAAATTTAGCCTCAGCGTTCTTTCTCATATTGCATTTCTTGCAGTCTGTTCTGGTTTGAAAGCAAAACTAGCGAGAGACTACAAGTCAGAAATGCAATTTATTAGGAAAAGAAAAAAAAATGCAATAATACAAAAGGAAAACCACTGACAGAGTCAGAATACAACCTGACACCCTGTTGGTCAGGATGTTGGTAGCAGTCCAGTTGGATTGGTGGCTGCAGTCCTCCTGGAGTGACAGTTGTGGTTCTGTTCTGTCCTGTAGAAAGGGTGTAGTCTTCCTCTGAAGATCCAGTGGAAAAGACAGCTGTTCTTCTGGGAATCCAGTGAAAGACTCACTGTTCTGTCCCCAACCCCAGATTATATCCAGGTGGGGATTCTTAGCTCCTCCCCCCCGGGCAGAGCATCTCCCAATGGGCTGATATCAATTCTGTGAGTCCTGTGGTGGGTCCATTAAACAGAAATGGCTCCTGGAGGGAGTTATCTCTGAGTCATGTGGAAAGGCATTCATGGGCCCATTAACAGGAGATAAGGAAAAAAAATATCCCTCCTGCTTTCAACAACTCTTGAGGATGGGAATAGAATATATCTTTATATATTGTAACCTAGGACACAGTCCCTTATACCTCTTTCCTTCAAGAAAAATACTTGTTTTCAGATCCAAATTTTTACTTCATCTTTTTTTTTCTCATTTTGCCCCCATTTCCTTTCTCTCTCACTGTACAAGCAAGTCCAAAGAGCAAGTTGGACTAGTAGCTCATATTTTATTCCTTAGCCCAGGACTTTGGGTACCAAAGCAAATTGTTCTGTACAATAATAGATCAGTAGAATCTGGTTTTAAAGTGGAACAACCCAAGAATTTCTTCCTTTACAAGCAGGTTTTCTTTTCTTGTGCAGCCTTTTTTTCAAGTGCACAAAATTGAAGTATATAAATTTATTGCGTTTTGTTAATATTCTCAGTAGTTAATGAGAAAATTGCTAGACATAGTTTTGTATTTGTTTCCTTTGCTTCTCCTTGATTGATTTTAGTTTAAGTTTCAAATACTTTAATGATTACTCTTTAATGATTCACCTATTCTAATATTAGGAGGGTAAACCCACTGCTGAAGCAGTAATTTTTACCTCTTACCTGCAAATAATTCTTTTCCTCTAAAAAACATAGAATAAACTTGAGACTGATTCAGAACCCTGAAATTTCCAGGACTTGGAATTCATACCTACATCCAAATTTCACAAATGGCACCTATTTCCATTAGATGGTAAAACCAGGAAGGAAAAAATGTTCTATTTAAACATTCTCTGACTGCATATTTCAGTCCTTATTCTGTGTCTGTAACTAATCCTAGATCGAAAGTTCTGAACAATTTACATGTAAACATAAACAGGAAAATACTGTTTCAGCACTCTTCCAGCCATCTTTTAAATAAGTGATAGGTGTTAAAAATGGTAGTTCCAGTCACACATCCTTCCTAAAAGTCATTTCAGTCCAGCTGGTAATCATGAGTTGAGTTTGGATTTGTTTTCGGACTTTGTTCTTCTATTTTACCTATTGATGGAATGAGGAAAATGGAGGTTACATGGCATAAGTGGTGACCATAGAGCTGTCAGAGCTAAGAACTCCTAGAGCTGCTTTCTTTTGTCTCTTGCACCAAGCAAGGTTGCAAAGGTTTGGCATCATAACTGATGGAAGTGACTGCTTTTGCTTTTTTTGCCTTTTTTTTTTCTCAATCCAGATTGTAATGTAAGTAAGTGGCATATAATAGTTGTTTTTTGTATTCATGTTCAGATTCATTGTGGTCTTTCAAATGGTGTTTACACGAATCCGTGAAAGAGCAAAACATCATGGACTTTTAAAATAGAAATATTAGTCAATAAATAGTGTAGCTGAAAAATCAATAATAAAATGTAGATGGCTTTTACTGCTAATTTAATTAAGTCTGTATCATGTGTAAAATTGCATATAGACACATAGGTAGAGCTGCTTACCCGTATTGAAATGTAACTCTCATATACCATTTGAAAACGAGCTGACATGAAACTTGCTATAAAAAATGAAATATTCTAAGATATCCAATATATCTATGAATAAATGAGATGTGCAGAAATAAAAAGGGAAAAAACAACTCCAAGTTGTCTGAAGAATTACATGAAGATAATAGAGAGTTTTTGGTTTTTTTCCTTATTGATTATTCCCAGAACTTAAGGTTCCACTGTTAGATTGACAACTGAGTTATTTGCCCTTACCTAGTGACTGACAACAGATAATGGAAAGGCTTTTACCATGATATAACAGCAGAGAATAATTTCTAATTTACTACTGTAGTTCTCATCAAAAGTACCCCAGCAAAAACAGTAGATTTATCACTTCAATTACTGGAATTTCACATTTAGTTTAAAGAGACATGTTTCTATAATGTGACAGGCTTTACAGATTCTGAACTTCTTCAGACATTTCAGCTATCAGAGTAATCAGGAAAAGATATAAATGAAAGCAATTGTTTTAGTTTTATAACTTTCAGTGCTGTCTGCTGGCAAGAAACGAAACAGGTCATAAACTGATGGTCTTTGCCAAGTCTATAAAAGGGGGAAAAAAAGACATTCCATATCAGTCTTTTTTACTTTTTTTCTGTCTGATACTGGATGAGAATAACGTTAAAATAGTATTCAATTAATATCTACAAATTAACTTTTATGTCTATATTTCTTAAACTATAAATATAGACATAACACCCTAGTGATAATAAAATGTTGTTTACCTCAAAATATATTGAGTATATTTTAATACATTTATTCATATCACTTCTGTCCAGCTTGCATGCCTCAAGCTATGAGAGGGAACCAAAAGATTAAAAAAAAAAGCCTAAGATAAAAACAGTCAACAATCATAGGCCTCTGTACTCTAAAAAAAGGCCATGTGAATGATTTTAAAACTTATTTTAAATATCCTAATGGATAGTGTTTTCTACTTTTGGGGAAGATGGGTTTTTCACTGGTTTTTTTTTGAGGAGCATATCTTTAATTTTTATAATTCACCCCCCACTTGGGTGTTCTCAGGTTGGGAAATAGGAAGTGCACATGTAACTGGGGACGCTGGGGCATTTCTTAAGCCCAGATTTGAATACTCTCAATGTGTCCCAGCCTCATATCAGGGAATATCTGGTCACAGATATGCTCCCATGTGCCTCTTTTCTTTTGCTTTCCAGAGTGCCCTGATTTCTTGTTCAAAGACAACTTCTGCTTGTAAACTGATGGGCAATTCTGGATTCTCCCCAAATTGGGTCCCAGGTCAGAGGATTGAGGAACAAAATGCTGGTGTGAGGGTTTGTGTCATGGTACCCTCCAATCAGTCAGGTTAAATGCAGTAAACAAATCTTGGTAGAGTACTGCGCTGTACTTTCCATTTTATGGCAAGATAAATCAGTGCACTACAGGACATCTGATCTGACTCTAGGTTCACTTCAGGAGATTTGGATCTGTGTCTAGAGAAATAGCCTTTATCCTAACATTGTGGTTATGCAGACAGGCATACCAGTCCTCCCCGAAGTTTCCCTTTTGCAGACAACCCTTGGCAATCCCTCCCATTTCTCAACAAATAAAAGGCATTGAATGAGGCTTTTATGAAGGATCCCTACCAGAGAAAGTCAGCATATTTTCATGTGGGATTCCTAGTCCTTCTGCAAAGAGTCATTTCTGTCTTAAATACCATCTTGCTCAGAGATGTTCCTGCCTCCTCCTCTCAGGCCAGGGAGCAGGAGGGTAGGAGTGGGAATCAAAGGCACATGGCTTCAGTGCACGCTGCAGAAGACTCCCACTGGAGTGCCAGGTCAGGTGTGCTCTGCTGTGCTACCCACACAAAGGTGCTAGAATAGCAAAGCACTGTAATAAAAGCTCACCAGCTAGAGAAAGCAGTAGGGATTTTCCCACAGCTGTTGCAGAATTCATAAAGAAGTTCACACAATTATGGTCTTTGGTATAAACGAAATGCCATCACACATGGTGCCTCTGATGGTCTGATGATTGCTAGGGTGCAGCTTGTATCACAGAGCATGCATTTACTGGCAAAAGGGGAGATTATCTATTCTATCATATGTGAAAGGGATCTTATTTGGGATTTGCTGCAGTAGAGCAGTGTAGTAGTTAAGCCAGCTCTACAGTTTTATTGCCTGTTACAGCTGAATTTTCAAAAAATGCTGTGATTTAGATCACAGAAAGGAAGTATCTAAGTGCTATATATGGTGTCAAACGTGCATAAGTGATTGAGCACATCTGTTTATGAGGTACAATACTTGAGTGATAATGTTTATGAGGAGTGCTATTAGGGTGAATAACATAGCTGCTGGTTAAATGCCTCTTTGGATTGTTTTTATATCCACTGATTTAAAGTAGATCTAAATAGACTGGACACATATTCCAGATTTGTTTGTTGGCTTGTTTACTCTTACAGAGGCCAGGGAAGAAGTTTTAATTAGTTCTGTGCCAATGAAGTTCTAACCTCTCAACCTTAGGAACAAAGTAAGGGTCTGTAAAGTCCCAAGGGGCAGCCCCAAATGAACCTGCAGCTCTCCACCAGTTTTTATAGAGTCTTCCTTCCAAAACTGAAGGTAGCTGTATTTTGGCACATGATTAGCATTTTATTTATAAATCATAAAGCAGTATTTCCGACAGCTTAGCAGCAGAAATGCTAAGCCTAAGTTAAATTTAGGATAAGTGTTTTCTTAAGAATTTTTTTTTTCAAATAATTTCATCTCACAGTCATGTAGAATGGCAGATGTTTGCAAATCTTGGTGTAAAATTGATTGAAATATTTTAAGAAAACTGAAATAATGTCAGTGGCAAAATTTATTTTACCAAGTGCAGATGTAAGACATCAAGTTCTCAGACTGATGGCAGAATTAACAAAAAACACCATCTGGTTCAATAATTATCTGAGAATACCCATATTCTTGGATTTGTTTTAATACCACTTAGTTCCCAGCTTTATTTTATCAGTGTTTGCACACCAATGAGACTAGATTGTGCAAAATGAAGACTACTTCCATCTGATCATTTTTAAAAAACAACGTGTTTTTGCATGAATAATGAATCTTTGAATTGTTACTAAACAAGCAAATTATTTGCGTATGTGTCACATCGGTTATCAAGTTTGCACATGTGACAGCTTCAACAGCCGTCACATAAAATGCATAGAGCTTGTAACCATATGTTTTTGCTTGACAAAAAGCTAAAACTCAAGATCAATTTTCAATATGGGATGCACAAATTAACACTTTAAATTGCTCCACAAATTTGGCAAAATACGCAGAAATAGCACGTTTCTAGATATTAACTGATATCTTTGGATTCGACCTTAAGGTATTCAATCATTTTGATTAAAAGACTGATTTCTCATAAAACCACAGTCTGTTGGAGGCACAAAGCCAATGACATTTGAGCATTCATATATTTTCATAAACTTTGAACAATGTCAGTGAGACACCTCTTCAATCTTGGCCACACAACAGCAGGGTATTCAATCTTTCTTTAGCTTAAGACAGAAAATTTGAATATCAGCATAGGGTTATTAATGTGACAGTTCACATGGTGTGTACCATGTTGATTCTTAAAAAGCAGATCTGTGGAATGTACAGAGCACTCTGCTTTCTGCTCTTGCTCTTAAAAATCTAACAGAAAGCCTTAAAATGGATTTTTCCAGCTTGATCGTTACTTTTTAGTAGTAAAACATGAAGAAAATTGACTACAGTTTTACACCTTGAAAGTCACTGGTATTATTTTTGTGATTATATCCTCTGTTGTGTTTAATATTAAAGATGTACAACAGATATCATCGTGTATTATTTAATTCTTTTTGTTTGTAAAAAAATGGCATTAGCAAGTGACTAAGCAGCCATGCAGTTAAATATTTAGTTGCTCCACCTCCCCCTTTTTCTTGGCTGACTTAGTGTCTGTCAAAATTTTTTATAGCATTCCAAATAAATAAATAGACACCCCTCCCCATGCTTATTTCTTTAAATTCAGATTTTTGAGTAATGTAATGTTGTTCAATGTAAGCATGTCATTTTACATTACATCATATTGTAGGTCAGATGCAATGTAACTTTTTATGATGCATTGTAAATGACAAAACATGCTGCAATATGTGATATATATTGGTACGTGCCCCTGATAACATCGCTTTTTCTTCAGAGTGTTGTCGCCTGAGCAGCTTGGGAGAAACCAGATGGGCTGTGAGGGGAAGATGAGCAATTCTGTCTTGCCCAAACTGCTAATGTGACAACACACTGTTAAGACAGGAGACAGCGAGGTGCATGTGTTAATATAATACAAGGCACCCACAGATGTCCCAAAGTTTTCATTTAAAAAGCCCTGTTAAACAAACAAACAAAACCCAGAATCTCATCCTATTTCAGTGACAGTGGGAAGATCTGCTATTACTGTTGCACAAGGTAGGGTAGAAGTCAAATTGGGTTTAGATCTGTGGTATGTGCTAGTAAATACTTGCTACTCTTTTACAGGAAGAAACAAGGAATGTATCTTGCAATTCAGCGTTTCAGTTGCTTCATCAATACCAAATTTACTGCAATAATTTAATATTTCTATAGGATCTTCTGTCTCAAAGGGTGTTAAAATCTGTTCCAGTTTTCCATCACATCCAAAGGGCTTCATTCCCCATTGAAAACCAGTCATTAGCTGAGGTGAAACTTGCAGGATTTCAACACAGAGCAACATTATATGACTAATTATATGACTGTATTTCAGTTTAAACTGCAGGGAAACACAGGCAAGTGTTATGTACTTAAAAATACTGGAATTTTCCCAGGACATTCTTACTTACAGACAATGTTTTACAGGAATCTACCACAAGGTGAATGTTAGGCTTTTTTTTTCCATAGTAGTGTGGCCATGTGTAAGCTGTTCAGCATTATGCTTTCACTATCATTAGTTTATTCTCATTTTGTTTCTAGACTGCAAGGCCTTTCAGTGGATTGTTTCCCTTGGTTCCTGTGTTTGTACAGGGCCTGGCACAAAACCTCCAAGAACAACTACAACGTATAAATTGTATATAAAACACTACTAATTCTGCTTAATTCCATGCAGGGCTGTCACTTCATTGATAACTCAGAAGCAAAAGCAGCATGAAGAGGCTCACCACTAAATTTTCTGTGCAGTAGAATTTACTTTAAACAAAGAATTCTTCTAGCTCATCTCCTCCAGTTTTCAAGCGTACTGAGGTTGTAATGTTAGACCTGCAGAGCAATTTATGGTGCAGATTTACGTGGCATTACCTATCCATGTGTTTGGGTGTGCGTGTGTATTCCTCAATTGATTACATACTCTTCTCTTGTTGTGGGGTTGAATGGACTGATTTTTCACAAATGACAGAGTTGCTTGCACACAGGTACCTAAATTACAAGTAGTAAACTACATCCAGAAGCCTATAAAAAAACTTATGCAGCATCTTAGAAATTGTGTATTTTGGGGGTGTGGTTGTGTAACTTCTTTCACAAAAGCCAAATTTTGTTTAAAATTTGGTTTTGGTCTTGTTCCACATATTTGGAGCACTTTGCTTTTTCTATGCCTTTTCCTGCCTATGTAGTCAGTTAAGTTATTCACTGAAGTCTTTCCGCGAGTTTTGTTTGCATTCTGGTTTCTTCAAAAGTAGAAAAGTGAAAGCATAGGGGAAAAGGGGGGTAGAGAAAAGGCAGTAGAAAATCATTTGACGTAATGGTTAAAAATGCCTGAACTCGAAGAAGAAAGACCCTTATTTTGTGGGTTTGGGATCTTTATTGAAGCCTTGTGGCAGTGAAGGGTTTTCTTTCTTTTCCCCTGTACTTGTAATGAGAATGTTGCTATATAATGAAAGAATTACAGGACAAAATCTTTCCTGTTTTAACACAGATACCATGTCACTGGCTCTCTTCTACTTGTGCAGTTGTGATGAAAGCTATATGAATGGCTGAGCTGTTCCAAAAGGCAGTATTTTCATTCTGAGTAGAGAATAGCTGTGGGAAGACTAAGAGCTTCTTGATGCTGCTGCTTCTTTTTCCGCTAACTTTTCTCCGTTATTCAGCCGCAGTAGAAATTGGGTGGGAATTGATAATCCTTTAGGAATGTAGCTTTTGACACTTATCTGGTGGATGATAATTAATGCATTCCAAGAGGATTATCATAGTGGACTGTAGTTATAAAAGAGTGACATTCCATTTACGTGGAGTGAAACTTTAATATATGGCTGTCTCTACCACGTATTTTTAGGAGAAATCTTCAACCTTTCAGCTCCAGACAATGTAACTCCACCCAGTCCAGCTGTAATGAGCAACTATAGGCACTGGCAGTTTTTACCGGTATATTACCATGTCTTAAAAGCACAGAAAACCCCAAAATGTTATTGTTAACACAGCATGTATGTAACTGTTTCTGAGATATTCAGGATGAAGTGTTTTGTTTGTTGACTTGAAGAGGAGTAATGTTTGCAAAGATTTTGAAATACAAGACGAAGGCTGAGTGCAATGAGATTAAGACAGTTCTTTAATTTTTTGAAGCAGCATTTTTTATTATAAACTTCACTGTAGTATTGCAATAAAATGAAATTTTCATAGACAAGTTGTTCAGAACTCAGATATCTTTAAAAACTTGCACATTGCTATCTCTTCAATAATAAAATTTATATTTTTGTGATTTATGACAGTGCTCTTGGGCAAGGTTAGCTGGTGTACACTACTGTCTTTTGTAGTGTAGAAGAAGAAAGCAGACCTTTTTCCTGAAAACAATGGGATTTGGGATTGACTTGCTCATCCCACCATTTTATGGGACAGGAGTCTGTCCTCCCACATGGGCCACAGGAATGTTTTGGCTCAGTTGAAAGAGACAGTTTCCTTATGGTATTGGTTACTGAGAATGCAAATTTTCCTGTAGTATTAGGAGATAAATGGGTTTTGTGTCTATTTAAAATACAGGTTATTGATGAGATTGATATCTATACATTACTACCTTTAGGTTCCAAGTGCTACAGAACACAGTATGACAGCATCAAAAAGGCTATCACTGATTGTATTATACATTACTGTATAATCTAGGTAATTTTATAACATTAGAGCAGCAGCCTCCTATGATTCAACTGCAGGAGAAATTGTCGATATACATTTGAGTATACTTTTGCATTTATTCTTTTATTCTCCTAAGTTAATCTTAGGGAGGGAGTGTTATTAGCCACCAGCCATTTGTCAGGATGGGCTTTGTTTTTGGTTTCACTGCACTGACTTCTGCATTGCATTGCAGATGCTATATGGTTGCTAACAGGCTCGCTGTGCTAATCTAGCAGCATTCCTTTCTCTCTCTCCAGCAAGAAAAACTCCTTTCTGATATTTCATTAGTGTGTTTGGTTGGTTCAGTATTAGAGTTTATGGTCTGGTTTTATGTTTAACTACCTTTTTGATATGAACTACTGCCAATCTGCAAAAAAGAGTATTTTTCAGTAAAAAAAATAAATCAAAGATGTCAGGCAATTCTCAGAACTACAAGAATTGTTTCAGAATTATTCAGAATTTCAGTATTCTGTAAGGTGCTCAAGTTGAGGTCATACTCCTCCAATACATCCTGACGCACAGTAAAGATTACATAAATGTTAAATAAGAATACCTTCTCAAAAATACATTTCCTTTATGTAGAAAACAAATTTGTGTCATAGAGTTGTAGATGTAGGAAATGGAAATAATTTATAGGGTCCCCTAGTCAAGCCCACATGAGATACAAGATTACTGAATAAAACAAGTTTTACAGTGCTCTGTCCCATCTTTGCTGTGAAAAGCAAAGACCCATTTAAATTGAAATTTTAAACAGCTTCAAGAAGAAACAAAACCTCAACATTTCAAAAAGAATGTAAACTCAACATTTATAAGGATCAAAGCCCTTTTTAAATATATTGATGAAAAACATGTCCTAACACTGGAGTTGATGCAGGGAAGAAGCCATACTTCAATCACTAAAAGCCCAATGGCTTAGCACCTTGCCAGGATCCTGGCTAGGCTGTCCACAGGTATTGTGGCAATTAGCTGAGAGACAGAACCAAAATTAGTACCATGAGCACAGCACATACAGGAGATATTTTCAAACCGAGAGGCATCCTGGAACAGATAAATCACTGAAAGCGTTAATCTCTTATTTTTCATGGCAATATTCTTCTCTTATTTTACATTGTCCTGATTTTTTTCATGTCTGTAATTTTACTTCTTTGTGCTTTTGAGAAAATCTCCATTTTATCTGACCCCATTGGAGGCACGGTGACAATTTGATGTTTCTTGGCCCCTCACTTGTAAGAGATGAGGGTTGCAGTTTGCTAGCTTTTTGACATCATCAAAATTGTCCTAGGTAACTCTGAAGACCAATGTTATGAACATAGTGTGGTACCTGAACGTTACAAAATATTTCAGGTGAAAACTTGGTCTCATCATCACCTTAATGTCCCATTCTTTCCTCTTCCAAAAAAAAGTAAGCAAGAAGCATTCATACATATGCTACATTTGGCTTGATTTCTTTTTCTCTTTCAATTTTTAGGTTCAAATAGTAGTAATGATTAATAACATAATGGCTCTGAGACATTTAATTCTTCTCTCAAAAAGGGAGCTTGTAAATTTATTCTTTCACAAAAGGACATCCGTTTTAAGTGTATAGGGAAAATGTATCAAAATATTAATTAGACTTTTCTTTTGTTTTGCTAGTTTGCATTAGACAGATGGAATTCTGATCTTTAACAGCATCATGACTCATGAAACTGCTTGTGTACTAAAATGCCATTATTAACACAACAGTAGTTTTCAGCAGTTGGTAATTATTGGCATAATTAAACATTTATCAAGAAACAAGTATTTATCATTCATTAAACTTTCATTAAAAATCCATCTTAGCACAAGCTAGATTAGCCAGTGATTTTCAAGTGATAACTTCTTAACTTCTGGCAGGAACATAGAGCATTTTGATGGCAAAGAAAGTCGTGCATAATGCAACCTTTCAGGTTTTGTAAACAGTTATAGCATTTCAGACTTAGGAGTGCTATTTTTAAGCATTCTATAAGACTCAGACAAGAAAGTGCTTGGCTATTTTCTGTAGGGTTTACTAAGTTTGGCACTTCTTAACGGTGTATTTGGAAAAACAAGATGCCTTTGGCCGTGAAAAGCCAGTGCTAAGTTTGCTCTATAACTGCCCTTATATGACTTAAATTCCCTTGAAGCCTGATATGTTTACATATATTAGGACATTGAAATTTATTTTTGTTAATGGATCATCTCATAAAATCTGCTTTATGGTTTTGCAAAAGGATGGTATCTCAGACTAGATGTTTGTAATTGGGAAATCTTGAAGAGATGTCTGCTTCTGATAGAGTATTTTCCAACACTTCAATACTTCATGTCACTGAAGAAGAAAATAAGCATATTTTCTTATTTAAAAGAAAGAGACCCATTACATCTCTGAAAGATTTTGGTTTTATTTTGCAGAGTGAAGTATGAGACGTTATGCCTGGTCTGTTCAGTTTTGATCAATTCTTTGGGATGGCAGATTGATTATTTTTTGGCAAGTTTAGGTATGAATAAAGTTAAAGTAATTTGTGAGAATTTCAACGTGCAGGAAAATAAGATTAGTCAATGCCCTGTAGTTCCGTCTCATTCCAGTTTTCTTATTTAACTCTTTTTAAGTCTTTTCTCCTTGGTTATTTATTTTCCTTGGTTCTCGTCTGCCATTTCCACTAACCCCGATTATCGTGGAAGCACTGGCTTACTTAATCTTACAGCAACCAATTGGCTATCTTACCTCCCAGCCCTTTGTTTCCTCTCTTGCTCATAAGTACGAGAGGATGGATTGCTTAACCCCTCCTATACAGTCACTCTTTTGCAAGAGGTACCAATTTGGCAAGGTTAGTGTAAGTTAAAAACACTGTAATGTGATTGTCTAGATTGTGGTGGAGAAAAAACAATATTTAGTGAGCAAGACTGTCTCAGAAAGCTCCTTCACGTACATACAAGAGCTTCACATCTTAGCCCATATTCAGCAACTTTGTGTTTTCTCTTGGGCAAAAAATTTACTGTATCAGTGCTTTTATGTCACAAGAATGAATTGAATTCGTACCCTTTAGTGCAAACAACAATAGACAGAGTGGTAACCTAGTGGAAAACAAATAGATGCCCCGTCCCTTTTGGGGATTCAGAGAGGTTCAGAAAGATGGAGCTGACGGTAGAGAGGTGGCAGATAAAAACAGGCTGAAGCAGGAAAGAATCCTGCGGTCATTTATTACCATGCCATCTTCATAGTGTTTGCTGAACCAAGGTGCAGAGTAATGATTCAGACAAATGATGTTAATAATAATAGCTGGCCCTTTGGCAAAAATGGAATACCTAGTATTGCAGCATGAGACCTAATCAGATTCTCCAAAAGTTGCTTCAGACCGATAGAATTTTTTGTCATCAGGTTTTCCATCAATAGATTCTCCCAGGATACTATATTTTTTAAGGAGGCAAAGTGATAAACAGTTATTTTCCATGAGGGTAAAAACCTCAAATATTTTAAATATTATGATATCTAATTTATAGATTAAAGCTAGTTTTAAGATACCATGTTATACCATGTTATTTCTAGTTTATTTTTTCAGTGGTATCTACAAGATACTCATAGTAATAATGGATTCCTTGATCACATTTAGAAACTTTCTGGAGTTCATTATCTTCTTTTTTTTTTTATGTAATCAACACAGAATTTGCCTTACTTATTGTAAGTGAATAATAACGTGCATGCTTTACAGTAGTTTTTGTTGCACACAGAGTATCACTGGTAAAAATTATCTCCTTGTAAAGCCTGGCTGTGGATTTTAAACAAGGTGAAGTTGCTCGTAACTGCTGATCTGATGAACTGCTTTGATCTGTTGTTCAGAATTTGTACATAAAAGAATATTTGCACCCTAAAAAGCTTACTAACCATTTTGCACTGTACAGATTTTGCTGTTCTTTTTACTAATACCTGCAGTTTTTAGGCATATAGGTTGCAATTATTTTTATTAGCTGCTTTTCTGTTAACAACATAACCAACATCTGTTTTAATCTAAACATCATCAGACTTATTAATTAGGTGCATTTTGGCATCAATTTATCACACATGCTTTGACACTTTTGATACTTGAAGTGTAAGCTATTATGTCTAATGAAAAAAAAAGTATGATTTGGAGTAAGTGTTATACATCATCTGTAGGGGACAATTATGTTGGCATGTGGGAGGTTAATGTACACACTCTAGATTCCTTTGCTTGATTTGCTGTTTTCTTCTTCATAACTCTAGGTAAACAGTTTGTGCTGCTATTTAATGCACAGGTTAAGTGTAGTTGCAGGCTATTATACATCATTAGAGTAAGTAATATTCAGCTGTGGAAGAAAGATGGAAGCTTTTCACTTGTAGCCACTTGGACATTTCATTTTTCATCTAGTATGCCACTGCAAAAATTAGTTGTGGCAGGCCTGATGTAATTTATAGCCTGGTACCCTGAAATTAAGCAATGAATCACACCATTTTGGCTGATTAGAGTTAATGCATTTTTCCCGATGACATATTTTGTAAAACAATGCAGTTTATTCTAAACTTTGCCGTATCCAACCTAGTAATTTCTCACGTCAACCTGTTCAATGGATTGTACCATGTACAGTGAACTCTATCACCAGATTTCTTTTGGTATTGTTTTGTAGTTATCTCCCAGCTTAAAGGGACAGCCTTCCCTTTCTTTCCTAATTTTCTCAGTAGAAAGCATCAACTTTCCTCTCCCTCCATTCCTGACCCTCCATTCTCAAACCAGACAATTGAGAAGCAAAACACAGAGTAACACGATTCAATGCAGCTTGATTGAAAGTGGGGGGAGTAATGATCAAGTGAGTAGAGACCATTGGATTGTGCCTCAGGCCTTCACACTCTGGATCTGGTCAATAACAAATTTATTACTAATCAAATCCAATAAATACAAAACAGCATACATTTATTTTTATTTGGCACCCAGCTGGTCACAGAATAGTAATAAAACAGGTAATCAGAGAGACTGCTTTTCAAAACAAAATGATGTAGCCAATGCGTGCTGCACTTAAAACTCCTGCATATCATAAGCAGATGGCCAGTCCCCCAGAAGCCTCGTTGTGTTTGTCTGATTACCAGTGGGCATTGTGTCCCACTTGCCTGTGCAAGATATTAATGGTTCCAGCTCTTGAGTTCGGAGAATTCTGTTAGCTGAGATACTTGGTGATAGGGAGAGGTATCACTGCAGAACAGGATCTATAGGTATTAGTGTCAAGAAGAATAATGTCTTCCTCGCCCTTTTTCCTGGGTTATTGCATGGGGCATACAAAGACTGGAATGAGTTAATAGAAAACAAAGAAACTAACGGTGTTTGGGGAATGGAATGAAATCAACAACATAGCTGAGACATGTGAATTTTACTGTTGCCAAAAATATTATGCCACTGTTCTTTCCCCCCAAAATACTAACATGCATAAGAAGATAAGACATAGTCATTTCAGTATGACTATGTAAGACCAACACAGACAAACAGTGCATAGCTAATTTAAAGCTGACATTCAGTATCCAGGATTATTTTTTTATTCACATATTTTTATATGTGCGTGTTTGAAATGCAGCTAAAAATTCTCGTTGCTGCAATTTGTAATGCACATTATGAATTACAAAGTGTATGCAAAGATGCAAACTGAATAAAATTATTGGGAATATTTTACAATACCAAAAGTGCAGCTACTGTTGTTTGAAAGTCAGATAGTAAAAAATTTGTTATTTCTCAGTCTATGGAGTCCCTGTATTTTTGAACAGTCTGTGGAAACCAGCAAGAGTCTAACATGTAGGAGAAAAAGGCAGCACACCTGCAAGACTCCAGCCTACCTTGTTCACACCCAGGATAGGAGAAAATGATTTATTATCTGTCCCTTGAATTTCTCTGAGCATTCTGTCTAAACTTTAAAAGCAGATTACATTTGCGATTAAACCTTAACAAATGTTGTTTTAACTAGACTGCAATATATGTTATTGACAACAAGCTTTTTTCCCCTGAAAATAACATTGGTGCTTAGGCATGCAATTTACAAAAATGACAAGGAAGGGTGGTACTTTTCCCAAGGTGAATGTGAGTTGACTGATTAGCTGGTATTTTAACTTAGATTCTTGCAAATTACAGACATAGGAAACCCTGCAATTTATATGTACTTTAGAAGTGAAAGCTTTAATCCCATGATTCATGAAAGTAAAGTGGTAATAATTTAAGTACCATATTTTATTTATCCCTTAGAGTTGTCAGCTGATACCAGAAGTATTCTCACTATTTTTTGGGTTGCTGCCTTTGGCCACCTAATTGCTTCTTAGGAAGTAAGAGGGAAATTGCTTATATAACTGCATGGATTGTCTTTGGCAACGTCAAGCCAAGGCATCAATCAGTCCATCTGGGTAAAATCACAAGCTGACTCCGATATTGCTAAATATTTATACTGTCAAATACACACAGACATCCAGATGAAAAGAGGCATTCATTAGGAATGCTCCAGCTTGTCAGTTTAAAGATGTAGATTAGAGCAAAACCTCCCACTATGATACTGAGTGCTCAGGAAAAGTCTATATTTAGCCATTCTGAGCAATAAATATCATCATATTGCCTCATTTAGGTAAATAGAGAATGAATATTGTCAAGATGATCTAGAGATAATGTAAACAGATCCCTGTTCAGAGTCTGTGTTACTAGGGTAAATTCCAGGACATTGGTGTGCTGCTGATGCTTTTTGGTTTAACCCTATTTCTAATCGCATTCTTATCCTCTTTACATTAACAGTAAGATTTCTTCTTTGCAGATCAGAAGGGGGGAAAAAAGAGATAAGGTGGGGTTTCTTTTCAAACAAAAGTTGATTTTAAATTCTAACTGAGCTGTTACATTAATTAGTAGTTTTGTTCTAATATTTTCTTGGCACTGGCAAAGACTGCTGCTGCTGCTGCTGCTGCTACTGCTAGAAAAATACTGATCTCTGTAGCAACGCTGAAGCTCATTCCAGACTTTAACACGGGAACTGACAAAGCCCATCAGTCAGCAGAACATCACAGCTCTGAGGTTAAGACAAGATTTCAAGAGTACACACAGTTAAGACTCGTGGTGGAATTTCTTTTATAGCACTTTCTTTTTCCGTGATAAGATGAGGCATATTGTAAGAATAAGCAATGAAAGATCAGTAGTTTCATGAGAATTAAGTTACAGTCCAGCTTCAAAGTGGGTGGCTTGTCCTGACAAATAAAGAGAAAAATTCGTTCACTGTACTATACTAAATACACAAAAAAGATAGCAGAAGGATTTTTTTTTTTTTTTTACCTTTTGGGGAAGTGCCTCCCTCCATAGAATTAGCACCTTGGAAGTTACATACAAGGAGAGTGGTGACTGACATCAAAGTTTCAGTTAATTGCGCAAGATGATTTTTTAGATTAATAATTAACATCTCTCTTTATAACTAAATATCTGTAATTAATCAGCAAATCATAATGTGGAGACTAATTAACTTCAAACTCAAATCTTAACAGAAAATCCATATTACTATCCAGCATCATTAATTACTTTAGTAATCAAAGTTATTCCCCATGGAATTTGACATAAAGCTTTGTAGGTTTATAAACTGAGCTATTATCAGGGAAAAAAGAAACCCAAAAAAACACATTTGGAAAGGAGCTTCAAATAGTATTATAGATAACTAAGGTATTAGATGGGAAATTTAAATAAGTTTTTATTTTGTCTGTATTACATTATCAATAATCCACTCACTGAAGCTGGGTAAGTAACTAAAAGAATGCAATTCCCTTCTTACCATGTGTGCATAGGTTTTTGGTTTTTGGTTTTGTGGTCTTTTTTTTTCCTTTTGGGGTTACAGCAGTGATTTCTGTCAGAAGATTCATTTGTCAGTGTCTTTTAAAAATATGCTGCACTTTCTTGTAGTGTTTGCTGTGATCCTATCCATGCTAGTTATCTGTTTAAGAAATGGATTAACATCTGTTTATGCCCTGGTATGATTCCCAAGAAAGTACCAAAAAAACTGAAGAAGGATTGAGCCATAAAATACAGAAATATCTTTAGCAGTTGATTAGTTAGTGTTCAGTGGAAAAAAAGGACAAAATAGGGCTGTTATGCCAAAGAACCTTGGCCCAAACAAATCTTATTTTAATTAGCATGGTCATCACAACTAGGAAGATTTGGAATGTGTTCATGTTAATTTTTAATAAACAGGAAAGCCAATAGTACCATTACAGCACACTGAAATCCCATAGCTGTTTTTCATTTAGAAAGTTAGGCGTTGAAATTGTGTCTAAAAATCCGCATTTCAATTATTTTATCACCTAGTCTTGCAAGTGCACACATCTGATACTGTTCTTTTGTGTGGCAGCTGTAAAAATCGTAAGCAATTTTTACTGTCAAGAAAACTCTGAATAAATAGAGGCTGTTAACTTAGGCAGATATCTGAGGTTATTTGGTGGCAATCAAGAACTCACAGCACTTCAACTAATGGGTTATGATCAGAAACTGTTCCTAATAGCCAGCTAGACGGATCTGAATATGAAGATTTCTATAATTTTGTTGTCAGCTTGTGATGTACTCTAGTGCTAATTATTTGGAACAATTATGTTTTCCTAATAACAAAAGAAGAAGCAGTGAATTAAGCAGGCTTACCTTCAGATCTTTAGATAACAGTTTAAATGCACTTGCCATTAAGAAATAACATTTCTTTTTCCTGTATGGAACCCTAATTATTGAAGATGCTTGTCTTTTAAAATCTACTTCTACTTTTTTTAAGAATGTTCAATGTGTCAGTTTACACTGATGACTTCAGTAACTAGTATTTTCTCAGTCTGAGTTTTATGCCCGTACCTCCCATAGACTGCTTACTTCATTTGGTTATTCAAAAACCATAATTAGTGCAGTAATTAACATGTGGATCCTTCAAAGGAAGACTGTTAGAATCATGGGACGTCTCTCATCATTCTTGCTGATGTATAGATGATAAAAAAGACTTGGTTGAGGTGACAACAGGATTTGTATTACTGCACATTATCCAAACTGCAGGGAAATTCAGACAGGACTGTGGTCCATGGAGTCTTTCCTTCTGAAAAAAGTAATTATCCACACTGTTTCTATAATGTAACTAGGTGTTATCCTGCATTTGCAGCTGTCAAATCATTTGTTTTAAAACCATTTTTTATACCTTGTGAGTACTTGAAAGTTTGAGGGTTTGCATGTTGTCTTTTCAGCAATTACAGAAATGGGGTGCAGCAAGTGCAGCAACAAAAATAATAATAATAGTAATTTATGTAAGCATAACAGATTCCTTCTTGACAGTTGATTTCAGAGATGTTTATGGTAATGTTAAGTTGATACCGTCATAAGATTGCATTCATAAAAAACAGGCCAAATTTCATTTTATTTATTTTCCCTGGAGAAAATATATTTGTTTGTTTAAGATTTCAGATAAGCTGAATCTGTTGTGTTTTCAAGCCATAGTAAATCAGTTGCTGATACATGAGTCTCTGTATGGCTCATGTAAATATATTCCAGTGTTTCTCTGAGATGCTTATAGTCAATGTTTTCAGCTTCAATATACAATGTTTTAAATTAGTGCATTAAGGAAATTCACATTCTTTCATTCAGCCTTTAACTTTCTGTAAGTAGTGATCCTCTTTTTCACATTCAGTGACACATGCCAGAAAAATTCAGTATTTTACCCTACAGGCAGCCCATGGGACTGGGATGAAATGGCCTCTATACATAGGGTATGACTTTATTTGCTAAAGAGGTTATTTGAAAAAGCCCTTAGGGTACTGCTGCCCTTTTGTCCCTCAAACTAGTAGGGGGAAAAATATAAAAGGAACTACATAGTAATCCCTTGTAGACAGGTGACCTTAAGCCAATTCTATACTGTAAGGTTTGTTTCCATTTGAACTCAAAACAGACAAAGGAAAAAAGCAAAATGCAGGTTTTAATCTGTTGCAGAAACATTGCCATTTTTTTTCTGTACATGTCTGTCAAATACAGACAACTTTTACTGCAAATTCATAAAACTGAGTATCATTCTGTATAATTTAATTTAACATTCTGTAGATGATATGCCCTATATTTTAGCAAAAATAGCATCTGAGGACTGATTTAAATAAACCTACCTCTGTTCATTTCAGGTAACCTGTTCAGAATTTTATTTTCTTTACAACTGTTTAAATTCTGCAAGTACAGCCAAGCATAATTATGCAAACCTTCTGATTCCAGTCTTAACATTAAAAATCAGTCACCATCAGGATTCACTGGAAAAATCAGCTATCACTTTTGTCCTCTGAATCTCTCCAATGTTATCGCAGAGTTATGGTCCCACTACACATGCACCATTTGGTGGTGGTGTATTTGGTGTTTAAACCTGTGTTCAGCCACAATAGTTTTCCAATGAATGAAGGCCAAAATATTATTTTTTATATCATGCAATCAGCCGTTTCAAAATACGTACCATCCCAATACGAAACTGCTTTTCTGTAGGCAGGCTTCAAAACACCATTATAAATTATGAACAGCAGCTCTGAACCCAGCTCAGGATAGCCTCTCATAAGTCACAGGTGTGACATCACGGAGCACTGTAATTAATGGATGTTATGCCACTCCCTTGACTTATGAGTTTTACAGAGGCTTTTAATTACTTTTGAGTTTAAGCCATTCTGGCAGAATTTTGAAGAAACTCCAGTGGTAGCCTCTTCTGAAGGAAGCTGTTCTAGAGACATTTGGAAAAGGAGGCACTCTGGTGGCTGAAGGAAAATGTCTCAGCCGTTCTTCACGCCTGGTAGTCTGGAGGGAGGTTAAAGGAAGATGCTTCTGCTGACTGCTGCAGGCACTTCGTTACTGTGTTCCTTTCCTGCATCGGGGGAGGAGCTGTGAAATTTGTGCTCAAATCCACACACCATATCAAGTAAAAGAGGGAAAAATATCTGAAAAGCCAAGAATGTCTTGAAGAGTTATCATGGTGTCATCAACCTGATTTTGGGTATAGCGGGGCCATTGTTTCTATGTGAACACAGTCTTCATGCAACTGGTAAGGAAGGAATGTCATCATTTTTCACCTATCAAGAATGAATTATAAATTATCACCGGTTAATCAGCATTTAAAACATTACTTTTGTTTCAGTGCCAAAATCCAATATCAGAAGGGCTTCACCCCCTCATACACATACACACCAGAATGCACATATCACGTTATTGAGTTAACTCAGGTGTAAAGCTTTGTTCTCTAAACAGCTGAAGCTTCATGTCATTGTTTATGTGCACAAAACACACATATTTCTCCATATGTTGGCACCATATTGGTGTTATCACCATAACATTCCCTCCTCTTCAGATGATCTTTTGTTATAACATTTGTTTTTGTGAGGCAAATAAAATATAGTAAATGTAAACCAATTATTTAACCAAATTACTTTGATCATGGGAAACTGACAATTAGTGTTACAGCTTCTCAGCAGTGAAATCCACACAATAGAGGAGACTGTGATATTCTGTACTGCAGTGTAAGTCGGTGTAGTGCATTTGTTTTGTGTAGCAAGCTGTGAGAGAGGAGGAGAGAAGTGCGGGAGATGAGCAAAGTCCGTCTTGATGAACTGTTATTCTGTATCTGTGCTGTGTTCTGTGCATTGTTTAGTTTTTCTGCGTTTGCTTGTTAATATATTGGGACAGCTCTTCACAGCAACCTTCACGACTTCTGTCAACACCTAAAGCATATACACGTGGGTACGAGATGATCAGCTAATTACTCAAGGAGTTAGAGACTTGCCAAAGTACCATTCGTCATTTTGATTTCTAGTAAATACTGATGGCAGGTTAGTTTGGTTACCTATAACCACTATCCACTTCAACAGTCTTATCTTTTGCACATGAATTGGAGGGAAAGTATTGAAATCATATGCAGGGGTATACCCAGAGGATCTGGGTTTATTCTGAAGCCTTGAATGCATCAGCCCTTCCATGAAATAGCTGTGAGTTAGGAGAGCATTCTGGGCATTGTCATGCAAATGGGGCCACCAAACATACCACTTTGCTTCAAAATTGAAGCATTTGCTCTGCAGTGACAAGTAGCTTTTAAAACTGGAGCAGGGTTTTCTGAGCTAAGTGGGCAACCCTATCTATCCTCTGAGATCTACTTTCTAAAATAAGTACCCGTACATGGAGTCCTAATTCCACATCTGAGTGCTCAGATTGGCACTTACCACATATCCATACATCTCTGTCACCATTTAACCAGGACAATCTCATTCTGATGCAGATTAAGGTGATCCTTTATCCTTGAGTATTGTCCTTCTCCCACAATCATACAATAAAAAAACACCAGAAGATGCACATAGTACTGTGAAATTGAGGTTGATCTGGTATTCAGCAATTCTTTAAGGCAAGGTCTCATGATACATTGCTCCAACCAGTACAATTTTAATTAATGCTACAGCATCTTCTCAGCAGCCTTCAAAAATTTAGCCAGTAGGTCATGAGGGAAAAACAAGTGCTCACCTGCCTCACAGTTCACAGAAAATACCTGTAATCAGAAACTGTTTCAGTCTAGTTTTGGGACCAACTTCAGAAATGGTAAGAAAATGTGACATGTTTTTCACTCTCTCTGTAACAAAATGAGCACATCCCAAATGCTACTTTTGGCTGTGCTTATGTAAAGGGGTGTGGAAAGAGCAGCAGAGTTAAACATAGTGACTCAGGATAAGGTAGCTTTTTACCAGCATCCTAATACCCATTAGAAGCCAGACTGGATTTCAGAGCACTGGCATTAAATGATAAACAGAATCCAGATTTTTGTTTTAATCCAAAATTGTATTAATTGCTTTGTGACTCAATGGAATTTTGTCCATCTCCTGAATGTAGACACAATTTTATTCCTAATCTCTGACCAGTATTGTTCCATGTGTTGTTCTGTGTTCCATGGAGGTGACAAAGCTGTAAGTGCAAATAATGGGTCCATCATAGTAATAGAAGTACTTGATCTGGTGGCCAAGTAAGGATTTCTAGAAGGTCATGGAAACAGTGGTTACTGCAATGCTGAAACAGTCAGGCTTCTCCAGTCCCTCATGGCCCAGTGTCAGTGGCACTGTCAGTGTGGTGCTGCATGATGCCTCAGCAATGGCTAATGGTTTCTGTACATGCAGGTTTGGGTATCAAATTATCTTAAGGACTTTCACAGCTTGTTAAGCCTTTTCAGTCATGTATGTTTGTCCTCAGAAACAGGAGCTTTCTTGGGATGACTGGCTAAAGTTATGGAGAGAGTTGCTTTCAAGTTGAGTTTCTGGTTTTTGCAGCACATTTAGATGGTACCTCAACTCTAGGGACCAAATTACCCTCAAACCATCCCAACATATAGTTCTTTAAATATTTGGGTTCAAATTCTTAATGTTGGTGTGAATGGATTCATAAAAGAAGAAGAAAGGATGTTAGGAAAGAGCTATTGCAGTTGCCCTTCTTTGTTGTTGTTGTTGTTGTGCGTTAGCTACATTATCTTCCAACCTCTTTTTGAGCAGTTATTTAAGTAAAACTTGGTGTTACATTTCCTTTTATTACAAATGCTATTTATACACAAATTGGAGCCGATCATGATGCAGCAAAGAACTTTTTATACTGCATAGATTGTGCAGCAAAATTGTGCTTTATCAGCATTACATGCCTCAGTGAGGAATGTTTTGCTGTTTTAAATCTCATCATTATGAGAAGAATTTATTATCTGGATACAAAGATTTTACTGGAAACCATTGAGCTAGGCTGTTGTCATCTAACTGAAAATGAAATCATGCTCATGATAATTAGGGGGATTAATGAAAAACCCACACTATATCTACTGTTTACATACAACCTCAGAGATCTACTTTATCAGTTAGAACATGGTCACATTTATTTTTGCTTCCTTGCCATGGGACAGTCCCAGAAATTTTGGGCAATCCTTTGCCCTTCTGCACGTAAACTCCTTGTCTACAAACGCGATGCAAGGTGAGGATGGTTGAGGTTTTGTGGAGACGAAGCACAAGGTGTGACAGGCCCATCTGTGCCAGCTTTATGAAGCACAAGTGCCCAGTATGACCATCCTTGCCTTGCGTTCACACGACAGCGCTCAGGCCAAGCGTTTGTGAGCGCTGCTGGTGGAGTCCGCAAACCTCGGTTTGTCTGACTGCTTCCTCTCCTGTGCTGCTGGTTCTCACTTGCACTGCAAGCCTCCCTGCCCCCACAGTTTCCTCCCTTTACCCAGCCCTTTTCCCCAGATGAATCTGAGGTAGAACCTCCTAGCAATTTTCCAAGGTTTTGGGCTCAAAGACTAAACTAATTTATTTTTGAATTGCAGATCAAACATAAACTGCAAAGAAGCATTTAATCAGTTAGGAGAAACAAGGGTATGGCTTGTTTAAGTCCCAGAATCCATAAACCTGTAATGATTTTATTATATTGGTGTCAGTTTTCATTATTTTCATAAATGGGTGTTCCCTGCTTAATGCATGATATTTGCATCTGATGAACCAACGAGTTTAAACATGGTTTGTTTTAATGCTTTGTGAATTTGCATCCAAATTCATCAGAAGTAATTCTATTTGAAATCACACAGGGCTAAACACAGTGGTTGTAAATCCATTTGAATTGAGATGCCAGAATCAGCCCATTAATCTACAAATCTGCAATATAATTTTAGTATGGTTGGTGGGATTTGGGTCTTTTTTCGTGATGAGGCTGTGGGGATATACCAAGTGCATGTGTGGGAGGGGAAGTGTTTGAGGAGGTTGTGATAAATTGACCAAGTGGGAGTATATCTTTGTTATGGAAACTGGTCTGTGAAAGGAACATATGAAAGGCCAGGGACCACGGTTTGAGCGTGTCTGTCACTGCCACTTGAGGTAGTGGCACCAGGAGAAAGCAAGTCTGTCAAATAAGCAGATTCCCATATATTTAGCATGATTGAGATTGGCATCAGCACCTTCCATTCTGTCTTCAGAGTGTCAGAGTTCACCCAGAGCTTGAGGTAGTGCTATAGCCTGCATTTAGTATTTGAAGTCCTCTTGCTAAACACTCTGTTACCTTGGATTTTTCTGTGGCTTATTGTTAAAAAGGGAATTAATAAATGCAGCAAGGTTCACCTCCAACAGAAATGGGCTGTTTTTGGAAGGAGTGGAGGGGGCTGTACTATAGCAAGCAGTGCTTCATTTCTTGGAAGCTGTAGAAGAAATCTGTATTTCTTTCAGAGAAAATGGAGAATTAGTTTAATTTCTGTGCTCTTAAATAGACTGAAATGTCTGGAATTAAGATGTTTGTTTAAGCTAATAGTTACCAGATTTGAAGATGAATATATCATTGTCTGCAAGTGCAAAAGAAGGTATGTATGAGAGGGATTACTCTCGAAGAAAATGTTTATCATTTTCCACACTACACATACTTTTTAAATGTAACAATGAAATTTTGGAGAAAACTATTTAAATAAAGTAAATAATACATGTTAAAAATGCGAACATGCTTAGTTATCCATAATGTACATGTGCCTTTTTAAAGGAAGGTATTCATTCATTTACTTGAACAGGTGACAATTCAAAATGAAATTCAGCTGATATTTTTGAAAATATTAATGTAATTACTTTTCTTAGTTATAATCAAGCTGAATTCAGTTTGAGAGGTATGTGTTTGACTAAGTGATATTTTGCTAAGTTTGTGTCTGCCTTCCTCTGGGAGCTAGCTGTCCTGGTTTGGCACTTGTGAAGCTGTAATTCAGGAATCTATGTCCCTGTTTTGAATGGCTTGGACTACAGCTAACAGGGTCCAGCTTAGAAAAGCATTTAGACCTGTGCTTAGCATTAGCTCTGTGCTTAATTCCCAAAAGTCTAACTACAGGCCCCTTCTTCTACACTTGCAAGAATTGCGATGAGTAGGAAGTCTGCCATCTGACATCTGTGAAATGAGCTGGTAGACTTGAGTCTTTTTCATAATGAACCAGTTTCCATCTCATAAAATTCTGTAATTGCAGATGGTATCAGTGGACACCTATGACAATCTCAGCAGAGATTGCAGCCCGGCATTCCTCATTATAGGATACATGGACACTGAACTCCTCTCTGCTCATGAATGTGGGGTTGAGTCATTGACAGGGCATTATCAGGAAAATTGCAGTGATGTGACTAGAGCTTCCCGGTGGGTAAATGGAGTACCTCAACTCTTGGAGTTGACAATAGGCTCTCCTAAGAAATGATAATGCAGTGATTAAGATTTAAAACTGGGACTCAGCACACCTTGGAATTCTTGTGTGACCCTGGCAACACACTTCTTATTGTTTTCCACTTTTCTGCCTGAAAAGTTAGTATAATGCTTTTTCCATTTTTATGGTGTTTTTTAGTGATAAATATGTTTCCAATTGCTGAGCAATTCACAAGATACAGTTTTAGATAGATGCCATTAGATTTTAAGTCTGTTCTGTTCAGTTTGCATTTGCATGCTCTTGTGCCCAGCACTAGTGGAAAGCAGGCCAATTTTATTTTGCTTCCTAATTCTGCATTGAAGAAACCAGCTTTATGCAAAGACACCTAAAAATCTTTCATAAAATTCACTCTATTGTTAGAGGCCCTAGAAAAACATTAATTTTGGATTTCTTTTAGCTTGTTTTTTTAGGCACTGATATAATTTTTTGTTCTGTGTAAGTTTTCATATGTGCATTTTCTTTTTGTAAAGAAAATAATATCATTCAAATATCTTCAGAGTCTTTTTGTTTCAGTAGAATCACTTGAATAATGTTTCAAAGGTAATTGGAGACACAATGAAAGAAATGGTGAACTTCAGTGGGTTTTGGAGCACTGGAACATATCCCAAAAGTTATGGCTACAGAATGTGTAAGGCCTACTTATGACTTGCAGCAGCTTTTTAACCTGTGATCCCATGGGCTGCTCCCAAGCTCTGTAATCTGCACAGATTTGAAATAACAAACCACAACGAGTCCTGGCAATTTGTCTGTTCCATGCCAGAACTTAAAAAACTCTGAGCTCACTAAACTAAGGTAGCTGGAAAAACAGTAAGAAATACTTTTTAAAGAGGTAGCTGAAATAACCTTTTAACAAAAGTGTCAGCAGGAGCTGTTAGTTTCTTAGTAGTTTTGAAAATCAGATCTTCCAGGTATCTTGCTTCAGTCTTCTGGGGTTTGTTTTTTGTTTGGGGTTTTTTGGTTTTTTGGTTTTTGTGGGGTTTTTTTTTTTTTTTTTTTTTTGGTGGCGATGTTATCTGGTCTCCATTTTGTCAAATATCCCAAGCTTTACTGCTTTCATAGGAATTGTCATGAATTCCTCTGAAATTTTGTCTACTGTACAAAAAAATGTGAACTAAGTTCCAGCAATAGTACAAGTGCTTGGCTTCATTTGTGCTATGGCTAAGGGTGCTGTACCAGGTCCCAAGTATGATGGCATTCACAGCAGAATGATGGCATTCACTGCAGCCTGCACCATGCTACAGACAGGTGAACCATGGTGTTTTCAACCACTTGGCATCTTTTAGTTGACATGTTTTTAAGCACTACTTGCCTTCGGTTGGAGACAGACATAGATAATAAAACTTTGAACAAGTGCTTTCAGAGTTGAGAACTAAGTGGCATTTTAAAATATTTTAGATAAATATGCTCATTATTTAATTTTAAAATAGTCACTCTTTTCCTAGTCAAAGTTGTGTCTCAGGAAGGAAAAATATTAAAAGAGCTAAAGAGATGACCTGACAGAGTGGCAGGGGTTGTTTACTAGTCCATACTTGACTTGGATTCATACTTCATATGATTGACAGTCATTGCAAGTTCTTTGGGTTTTAAGACTTAAGGCACCACAGTCCTGAGTGAACTTTAGTTCAGAATGGAGATGTTTACAAAAGTTATCTGAGTAGCTCCTGCAGAATCCTGTGCTGCTTTTCACTGAGTTGTTCTGGAATAGTATGGATTTGCAGTATAAATGGGGATGAGCTGGATTAAGTCATACTCTTAACTACTGTACACTCTATTTATTCCATCTGGGAGCTTCATCACCCTGGCACCTGAAAGTGGATGAGGCAGCTGAATTGACTTTCCATTTCTCACCATGTCTAACCATCTTCCTGCAGTATGACATGAACATTCTAGTGTTTCATCAAAATAAGATTATGCTTATCGAATAGGGACAAAAATTTTCCTCCCTCTCCAGCATTTGTAGATTATGTAGCTAGAATATCTGCACTTAAACTTTCGATATTTCCATTCAAGTCAGACTTCTAATAGTTCTTGTTTCACTATTCTGAATATTCTTTAGTCAAGATCTCTCTTCTAGAAAGATCAATACATAATTTAGTTGTATCTGTACCAGAACAATGTGCAGCAGACGTACTTTTAAATGTGCGATTCAAAATTGCTTTGGCCTGTTTTCTTTTCCTGTTTTACATTAGATAAACTCATATGTAATTTGATGAACATTGTCATTCTTTAAATTTCTTCAACATTACAGTTCTCTAGGGACTTGTCTCTCATTGAATATAATTTTTGCTTATTTACTTTCTCCACTTTCTCCACTCCATGCTGGTATGCAGTAGCACAAGTTTGGTGTTACATTATTATTTTCTTATTTATTTATGCTACATCCTGGTTTTCTTTGTTTTGATGTTAACGCTTCCAGTTTGGTATTAGCTCTCTGTGCCATCCAAAAGCTGTTGATTTCTACTTCTAGTTAAGCAACAATTTAGGTAGCCTTGTCAACAGGGTAGTTATTCAGCTCTTGAACACACAACTTTGCAGCCAAGTGCAAGCAACACGGTAAGGAGGTTCTGAGCCCTCGGGAAAGCTGCAGTTCAACAGTTTACTTTGCATTTCCCATGCAGCCCAGGCACATAGACCATCTTGCAGTTCCTGCACCAACAGCGTTCAGCAACAGCCCAGAAAGTAGCAGCTTTGGTACCTTCTGTCTTGCTTTACCTACATCCTGCCTTGTGCTTTCTAACACTGGAAGTGGAAGACAGTTCATTTAAGTGCTACTCTATCAGTAGCACTGAAAATATATTTCTGTCAGCAGAAGGGTCAATTACATGAACAGCTCCTCCTTTGAAGATATTTTGGAAACATCCTGCTTCCATCCTTCACCAGAGGTGAATCATGAAAAGAAGACTTTGTCATGAACTTGACCCTTGAAAGTGATATAAAATTTACCCATCTCTCCAGCCTCTATATACCCATCTATCCAACCTCCCAGAGCCAGCAAGTACCCCTGCTTCATGCTTCCTAAGTAATCCCAGCATTACTGCCAGGCCTGTGACACTCTGAGGTGAAAAATCAGCATGTTTTCTGACACTCATAACTTTGGCCATGGTAAGCCTTGATGCTGTCAAGTGCCTCAGGAGGAGTGAGGGGCAGCAAAGAGGAAGGCCTGTGCATTGAAACTGTCCCACCTATAACCAGCCCTATTCCTTCCTCCTCATATGTTGTCATCTTGCTCTGAAACTGACTTTTGGAGTGGGAAGTCTGATGTCAGAAGTTTAGGAACTGCCTTCACAATTAACTCACCTTCATCTTAAGCCAGGTACCACTGTGGAGACAGCTGTACTCAGGGCTGATCCTGTGTTGTGGTTGCACATGTAAAGTTGAAGCGTCTAATTGTGTTGGGGTTTTCTCCAAAACACAGCCTGGCGTGACCTACAGCTTTCAGACTAAATTACTGTAGTGCTCCTTTTGAGCTGTAGGTCTATTGTGAAAATACATAAGCATTATTTGCCACTGGCGTTACTCTTGATGTTGTAAAAGCCAAGAAACAGATCTTTCTCCACTGAAAACCTGTAAAGTGAAAACCATAAAAGCCTCTTTCCTTGTTTTCTTCTGAAACTGGTTGTACTGCTCTCTTCATTGCACTCTGCCAGACTCTACAGCTTAAATAAATGTGTCCCTCCTCCAGTTTTCTTTCCTGTGTTCCCAAGCAGGTGAGAAAAAGGAAAATATCAACTGTATGTCAGTGCCTAGATAAAAAGCTGCAAAATTAAGTTATGAAGCTTGCCTTTTTTAGCAAAATCTCATATTGAGCCAGTATAGTTCCTTCCTCATGGCAGATTATTGCTTCTATTCATGCAAATCAGGAATCATTCCAGTATGCTTTTGATGAAGTCCACAAAAGAGAGCACGCTCATCTCCTCCAATGTTTTGGACATTGAAACAGAGTATTTTTTTGCAAGTAAGATAATGCATTAATTGCTTCACTTAAAACATTAGCTTTTGATATAAGCCATCCCTTAGACTCCTGATACTTTGCATGCTGGGCAGTCTTGTCCTTGAAGTTACTGTAGTGCGCAATGATCAGAACTTAGCACTGATGTTTTGTTAGCATTTACCAGCAGTGTCTTGGCAGAGGGTGACCTCCTGTACTGTCTCTAAACATTTTCAATTTACGGACTCAAGAATTTTTGCTGCCTTTGCCTCTCATTCTTTTGAGGAGGTCAGCCCTTTATGAATTTGCCACAAGAAAGAAGTTCAGAATACCCTATATACTTAAACAGCTTAATAGGAATAGAGACGCAATGAACACACGACATACAATTCATTTTAATATTTATAGAAGAAATTCATGTTGTTTTAAGTGTACACAAGCAGCTGCTGTCATTTGGCTATGAGCAGATGTTAGACCTCCGAAAGCTTCACTGATAATTAAAATACTAACAGTTAGTGTTTTACCCCAGCTGCAGGTTCTGTTTACTGTAAATTTGATTTTAATGGTGCCTCTGTGCAGTTATTGAATAGAGGTTTGTTTTCTACTATACATGCAAAAGTGTCTACAATGAAGACAAATGGTTATTTCCCATAATTTACTCTGGAAAGATATGAATATAGCTGTAACGTAGTTGAATTTATAAATGAAATACAGATATGACTATCACATTTGAAATGGTAGTTTCTGCTGTCTTCACTAACAAAAAGAACTAGGGAAGCTTGCTATTTGTAGGTATTCCCAAGCATTCCTCCTAAAAACTGCTGTGCTTTTTAAATGGGTTGAGATGTGCCCTCAAGCAAAGAACAGGTGCTCCTTTTTACTGAAAGGGTGCATAAATCAGAATAGATAAATACAGAGAATCATGATACTCATAGTTGATAGGTATGCTGAAGAATATAATTTCTGCTTGATCATTTAATAGCATGATGTTTTATTTTGGGTATCCCTTACAAGTGTCTGTTCTCTTTTTTTCATATATGTACATCAAACGTTAGGGAAGGCCAGCCATTTTCAGAATTGTTAATCCCAAGGGCCTGATTATGCAAACACAATGCATAATGCAAGCAACCATGTTTAGTCCCTTTGAGACTATTGAGGCTAACTATGGCAGTAAGCACTACGCTTGATAAATAAATGTTTATAAAACCAAGATCTGAATGTATATATTCTTGAAAAACAAAAACTTCTGCTAAGATAACAATGACAAAAAGGTTTTTTCCCCTTTTTTTGACAAAGTCGTTAGTGTTTGGGACTAGACCTATTTCAGAAATCCAGAACATTTTCCCTATGAGCAGAGCTTGGGGATTTTTTCCCCTGATTTTTCTCATTTTAGTGTGTTATTTTTCATATTATATTATGTGTTCTGTCTGCCTAGGAAGCAGAAATCTCTAGTTTGACCAAGCGCAACCAGAACCCCTTGAAATTGGGATTCTGATTTAGAAGTGCTAAAAATGCACTCTCCATTTGCACTGCAGGGGATAAAACAGAAAGAGTGCATCCGAGTATCATCAATGTCAGTTGTTCCCAAACTGAGGGCCGGAGTAGTCTTTGAAGCTGGACTGCCAAGAAATGTCCAGACTGGCTATCCTCATCTCAGGCTGCTAAATTGCACTGTAAGACATAGCTGAAATACTCCAGATACATTCCTGATGCTGCTTGCCCGTGTAGGTAATTGCTGCATATGCCACAGAGAGGCTTTTGCTCACACATCAGAGTTGAGAGGAGCAGCCTGCATGGTGGCAAACAGGTAAAGAGAAAAGTGGTTTGCAAGTAAACCAGTTACTCTGCAGGTTAGGCAGCTGTAAATTCTGCAGTTAACACTGTACATGTTTGCCACAATCAGTGGGAGTTTTGGTATGTGTATTTTTTATTTGCATTCCGTCTGTAACACTGGGCTCTATAACATTCATTTTTGACCTTGAGTGCAGGAAAAGACAAACTGAAATTTTTCCTAGAGAAGGCTTTTTCCCAAAGGTTAATTAGACACTGAAGGGAAACTAAACCAAACCAAACAAACTGCCTAAATACCCTAACTGAACAGCTTGGCTATTTAATTTGGTGGTTGTCTTTTTCTTTTGTGTTTTTTTGTGGCCGTTGACATAGTTCTGTGAAATGTGGGAGGTAAAAATAGCAAGCAGGAAATTTCAGTCTGTTTTTCAAAAGAAAAAATATTACAAGAGTACTTTCACATTTTAGAAAGCTAAAGGACATCTCCTGCTTTTTAAGATACCTGAAATGTTAAAACTTCATCCTTTATTTAAGCACTTCTTAGAAGACCTTGAAGTTTCCAAACATGATTGAGTGGTTAAGGACAAAACTAGAAGCTAAGGCTGTTTTGAGTTTCAACATTGAAATATGACATTACTGGATTTTTAAGTATAAAATAAACTATGAATGTTATTTGGGATTTTTTTGGTTGGGTTTTTTTTTCCAGTAATCATATATTGAAAGGGGGGGAAATGAAGCCTTGTCGTATTGGTTTCTCTTGAGATTTACGTAATTTGTGTCAATGGTGGAATTTTTTTATGTCTTTTAGGGAGATGGTAAAGTCCCCTATAGGTATACTTATTTGTATTGCTTTACAAATATTTGCTGCCTTTGTGGACATAATAGCTGTAACAGGGCCATTTTGGGTTGCTGATTTATTTCACTTCTCGGTTTGACCCATCATATTTTCTTTCCTTCAGCAGAAGACATGAATGAGCCTTCACAATCTCTTATTTAGTAGCTTAACTAGCTGGTTTAAAAAATGCTGACCCATACCTTGCTTGCACATAAAAGCCTTGCAAATGATAAAGAATAGTTTGCACTATGGTCTAGGAGCAGAGATCTGGAAAATGCATCTTATTATTATGGCCTCTGAAAATCAGGGAAATCCCAAATTATGACACAGTTCCCACAGACTGTACTTAATTAATTGAAGTAGGGGTAGATCATTACTAAAATAGTTGAATGAAAACAGAGCAGAAACTTGTAACTTGATGAAGACATAAGTTATATTACTTTATGAATTGGAAAAGTGGGCTTACTGTACCATTCAAAATATTGTATTGCTGCCATATAGACAATAACTTTTAAAATAAGAAAATCAGTAGCTTGTTCAAGTGATGTTGGACATAAGGCAATTTTAAAAAATATTTTAAATTCCTTACAGGTTGCATTTAATTGAAGGAAAAGATGTTTCTTTGCATTCACATTATTTAATATTTGTTGCATTTTGTCAGATACAAAATGTTTGTTTTTGTCAATAAATAATATACCTAATGACCAAAGTATGAAAAATTAAGTGTTGCTGAATAGGGGACTATAAATCAGGCCTCCTAGAACTTTTACAGAAAAGGAAAAATAGCTGTTTTAAGCTAGCTGTGTAAATGCAGATCATTTCCGTCGTCATAATAGATTCTTTCATTCATGACTTACTGCTTTGTCCTAAAGGTGCTCCTTGTGAAGGATGTCCTCAGCCCAGCCTCACCACACACAGCCGCTTGCTGCAAGTTTTGGGGAAGGATTAGAATTCTAAAGAGGCTGCTGGCTGAGAGCAAGGTGGTGCTTTACATATAATATTAGCCCAGGCTTTCCTCACGCGTTGCGCGTTTCTTTCTGAGACAAGTCTCCTTAATGCCATCTTTATCTGCTACACGATGCATGAAATCTACTTTCTGTTTTAGAACTGCAGCTGACCCCCGACCCCACGAGTGGCGCCACAATGTGACCTTTCTATTGTCATCAGCTTTCATTCTCCTGAAAATTCTATGAATTTTTATTACAAGTTTTTTTAAACCAAGCTGAGGCTTCAACAAATTACTTGACACAGATGAGATGAAGTTGTTGAAGTAGTGTTAGATAAGTTTTACAGCCAGCATGTGTGCTGCTGAACAGTACAAAGCCAGTGTCCTACAATGTCATACACCAGTAACTGCTGAGCCTACTATTGGATAAATACATCATTTTATGGAACATTGATTGTTCTATAAACCCAATGGAGTATTATGCTCTATGATCAAACCATTTAGATTGTGTGTAGAGCACAGAAAATGCCATATTCAGGATGGTACTAAAAGTGCCATTTGTGTATTTTATGGATGTCATTACGGGGGAAACTTCTCTCTGTAGGCCCTGTTTACTGCAAAATTTTTTAGTCTGTAATGACATTTTTCATTCACAACGTATGCCTTCAAGAGAGGGGGCCCTTGTTTTATTTGTTTCATTCGAGTTTACTGCACAAATCCTGTACATTTTAATTAAATGTAAGCTTAACAAAAGAATAAGGTATTTATTCTGCAGGGAACAAATGATGACAGTAACAAAAGAATAAAACAGACACACAAAAGGAAGTCAGGTATTGAGTAAGAGAGAGGGGAAATGGTACTATGCCCTATTTCTAGTTTCCCAGACACACATTAAACATCAAAGCATTTCTTTTAGCCCTATTTCAGGAGTTTGTGGTCTCAGAGAATTAAAATAACCTGTGAATATGGATTTAATGTCTAAAATGTCCTGACATTTTCAAATAAAAAACTAACAGTCGCTCAGGACTCCAACTGATAAATAATGGCTCTGCTGAAATGACAGACTTCTTGGAAAGAAACCAATTCTCTGATCATTGCACCCCTAGATATGAAACACCTCCTTACAAATTGTCTGAATATGAGCTCTTGTATCATTATATTTTGTCATTTTAATGCCTATTTGTGTATCTTTTTAATTTGCAATGACATGCAATCAGCAACAAGTCCACTTCTCCCAATATTAATGTGGGCTTGAATTGCAGCTTATGTTTGCCGTGTCAGTCAACACTTACCCCTTCTCTTTAACTGTTAAGAGGGGGTGAGAGGCAGGCTGGGTTTACTGGGACAGCATGGTTTGTTGCTCCATACAGTCCAATAATGTGACATGTTCCTTAAATGCATAAAAATTCCTACAAATATTGTGTTGGATTCCAGTGCTTCATTTTGAGAATAGCAGCTAAGCCTCAAAATCTGTTGTTTTCTAAATATCTTCCCTACTTGGCTTTTCACTGTTGAAACAAAAGAAAACCAGTAAAATCTGCAACTCATATTTACCATGAAAAATCACTAAAATTGAAGTTGATGTTCCCAGTAAATTCTTGGTCATAGTCCAGTTAAAATTTAAAGTTACAGTAGATTCACATTAGTTTAAATGACACTTGAACTTCTACACAGCTCAACATTAATTCATTATAGTTGAAATGGAAGAATCTTCAGTGGGTGAATCTTTTACAATCTGATTGAGGCTGTTACATTTTATAGGAGCCATTTTTCAAAGCAGTACTGACAGCACTCGAAGTTATTAAATTGCTGAATCAAAAGATGGACCTGCAATCGCATTTATGAACTGTGATGGAATAGCTGGGGTTGCACTGAGCTGAGGTTAAGATGTTGGTGTAGTTAAGCTTCATCACACCCCTTAGTGACAGCAGTATTTACCCATGTAGTTTACTTTAATGGTCAGGAAGTGGCTTAACTCACCTCTGGATTCAAATAGATTAAGTAAGCAGTCAGAATGGCATAATTATCAGTGCTGCGAGGGATTCACCGGATAGCTCTTCACCCAGGAGACTTCCCATTCAATTGCACAGTAAAGACTGGAGTTGCATAGATTCACTGGCATGGCATTTATTTCAGGAGATGAAAACAGGGTGAATTTCCTTTTTCTTTCTCTTCCCCACACCAGAGCTTCTCCTCAATACACTGATGCTGGGTCCTGTATGTAAATTATTATGATCTTTGGAGAAAGATGTCATGATTTTAGTGTATGTGCATGTGAAAATTATCACTGTAGAGTTATTTTGATTTTGAAATCCAGTGGAAAATGCGTGATTTGTGGAGTTATTTTGATTTTGTGCCACATCATTGCCAGGCTCCTCTTTTACCTTGTCAACAAAGCAAGATTCCTGAGAGAATTAATTACTTATACTCTATTACAAAATGTGGAGGATAATTGTCATTTTATGTTGATTTCCCCTTCCTACTTTTCTGGTCTTTTGGGGGTCATGTGAATGTCAGTGCCTACAGAGAGCACAGGAAAAGTGGGAATAAGAACCAATTGTATACCACAGTAAGCTTACTTCTTGCTTATACCTGACAAAGTGTACTTCAGTTGCATGGGCTAGATTTTTATGCAGCATCACCTGTAAACACTCTAATTGTTTAAATTGTTAATTTTCTATTCCAAAGAAAAGAAAAAACCTGCCTTGCAAACTGGGAATAAGGAAGTTGTATGGCATCAGTTTAGACTTGTGAAGGTGATTTGCAGCCTTTCAGCTTGACAAAATTACTTCTTTGTGCTTCACAGTACAGTTCTCTACCAGAAGCTCTGTAATTGACAAAAGGATGGATGGATGGATGGATGGATGGATGGATGGATGGATGGATGGATGGATAGATAGATAGATAGATAGATAGATAGATAGATAGATAGATAGATAGCAGTGTAAGGCCTCGGTCTTTTAATTATTGATGTTATTTTGGAATTTTAGCTTGATATGCACCTTAACATAGCAAGTTGCTAGAGTCTGCAAGGCGCCAAGTATTCAGTCTTGGAGTAAGTCAGCTCCTACGTGTGAACTTTACCTTTAAGCAAATGAGTCTGTTTTTTAGAGCCCATTTTAATTCTCTGTGGGATCAGGGTCTGACAGCTCTATGCTTTGAAATGAAAGAGCCCCCTTAGACCAGCTTTAGTATAATTTTCTTGGTCTCTTGAGTTCAATGAAGCACATTGTTCACTACAACTGGCTTGGAAAGTACAGTGCTAGCCTGAAATTTCACTTTAAGTGTTGCTTTTTTTCTTGCCTCTTTTTATGCCAAGCAAGCCATGGCATATCTATTTGTGTCAGTGGTAAGAAGCTACACCTGTTATTCCAGAGATGTGATTTCAGTTTGTGTAGGTGAATTTAAACTGGAGTGTGGATATGGGCAGTTTCAGCAGCATGGACTTAATCAGCCTTCCCAAGGCCCATCTGCCATTAGACCCTCACCTTGTTTGCAATGTCCAGCACCCACTCTTCTCTCTGTGTGCACGGGTTGTGTCCCACAGCTTGCTCCCAGCACATGGAGGAGCTTCCTGGGTGCTTCTGGAGGGCACTGCCATGGGGAGACAGGGAGGGATAAAGCTGTCCTTCTGTGGACATTCACAAAGCTGGCCACAGGGTCCTCTCCTTTATGTCTTCCCACAAATATGTAGGCCATGCTTGGAGAGTGATGGCCTTGAGTTTGTACAGCCTTGGGCTCCATTTGCCTTGCTGAAGCTTTATTGTTAGTGGTGAGAATTGAGAAGGAAACCTTCAATGACACAAAACCAAACTGGGTGGCACAGCAAGCAGCTGGAATATGGAGGTTACAGGTATTATAGTTTGTTAATTGATTTAGTGCAGAAATAATTAAGATATGTAATTGGGGCTTCTCTGGGTTAGATTTTATATCCTACTTAAGGTAAGAAAACTACCAAGTGTTTTCACCAGGTAACTGGGTGAGTGACTGAGTCAGTCACATGAGCCAGAGAAGATGCTGGATGGAGAAGGAAGGGGGAGACAATGGCATCGAAATGACAGCATGGCAATGACCTCACAATCAATAGCAGGGTATTAAGAAAATCAGCCACAGTTTCTCACATCAAGTTATGTTTAATGTAATATACAATCCAAAAATTCATTGCTGAAATACCGAAGTATCACCAATAGGTTCTTCTGTAAAAGATGTGGCTTTTAACTGTATACTGTATTTATCTGGGCTTTTTTTAATATGGAATATTTTTGAAAACACATTTAAATTGTTAATAAGCTGCAGCATTGTTACACTCAGCAATTATTTCAACCTGTAAATATGTTATTTGGAAAACATGCAAATTGGTTTTGTTCATTTGCTCATTTTATCTGTGTTTTCTGTCAATGAAATCTAAAAATTGTCAGGGAATTTTTTTCCATTGAAGCTACAATTTGTTAAAGTAATGAACTGATACTTGCCATGATACCATGTTAACAGCATATTTTGTCTTGCAGGCATTGTGTCCAAGTCCTATGAGTGCCGACTGAAGGGGCAAGGAGCAACCTTTGTGGAAACCACGAGCCCTTTTACCGCGGCAGCGCTGGGAGAGGTTTCTCCAGTGAAGGAGAAGGCCTTTCAGGGCAGCAGGAGACAGCCCCAGTCCCCTGAGGAAGTTCAGCAGTTCATTATTATTCAAGGATACGACGGTGACTTCGCCATCGACGCCTCGGTGGAAGAGACGGCCGCGGCCACCCTGCAGACGCTGGCGATGGCGGGGCAGATGGCCAGGGTGGTGCATATCACGGAGGACGGGCAAGTCATAGCCACAAACCAGAACGGCTCCCACGTGAGCAGTGTGGTTCCTGAGCAGATCCTGACAGAGCAGTTGGCAGATGGTGCCACACAGGTGGTGGTGGTTGAAGGAGCGGGAGCTGACATGGAGGAGGCCGTTCAAATCGACGCGGTTCCTGACTCCAGCAGCACGGTGCTGCAGCAGATAATGCGACAGGAAGTTTTAGATGCTTCTGAGGCTACAGTCCATCCTCCAGAGTCTTCCTCGGCATTAGATGCCCTGCTTTGTGCCGTGACTGAGCTGGGTGAAGCGGAAAACAAATCCGAACTCCTTGACAGATGCAGGTCTGGTCACAAAGACTTCTTGCAAATGCCGAACCCAGAGATGCCCAGCATTCCCAGCGATGCAGAGGGACAAGAAATACAAATGTTCCACGAAGTTCAGGAGACTCAGGAAGATACCAAACCTATGGAAGTAGTGACACGGGTCATGCACCCATCGGCTATAATTGCATCTCAGGAGAGAGCTCAGGCTGCCTTCAAGAACGTGGTGCAAGGAGTGTTGCAGTTTGCTGTGTGTGACACAGCTGCGGCCGACCAGCTCATGAAAGAAGGTGTCACCCAGGTCATTGTAAATGAGGAGGGGACTGTGCATATGGTAGCTGGAGAAGGTTCTCAGATAATAATGCAGGAAGCTGGTAGCCACACGCTCAGCGTGCAGAGTGAACACATGGATTTAGTGGAGTCAGATGGGCAAATATCCCAGATCATTGTCAGTGAAGAATTAGCTCAAGCCATGGCTCAGGGTTCTGATGGTGACTTCTCTGAAGGTGCAACACACTACATTGTCACAGAATTGCCACCAGACATGCAGGATGAGCCTGGTGTGTACTCACACGCTGTGATAGAGACAGCTGGATCCCAAGACATTTTGCAGACTGGTACTGCTATAAAAGCAGAAGCTGTAGCCCCTGATAGAGCAAGAGAACAGTTAACAGGCATGGTCATTTATACAGAGGGTGGCTCACAAGTAATTCAGGGCCAGAGAGATTATAACAAAGTACAGGAAGCATGAAGAGCTTCACTCGTAGGCTGGGTGCAGAGCAGAGCTGGATATTACCAGAATCATGGAGGCACTGTATTCCTGGAGTGCTTTCTGTAAAGCCTTCTCAGTAGAACTTCCTCCAAACCAGAGGAGTTCACTGAAGAGGATAATACCATTTTGTTACAATAGCTCCAAGAACTATTATATGTGATTATTATACAACAAGCATACTAGGGTACAAAACAGGATAAAAAGCCTCCCGCCCGAAGTAGAAATTGTTCTGTTGAATGCTTTCTTTGTTGATGTTTTTGTCTTAATGTTGTTTTATCTCAGGGTAATTCCCTGCCTTCTGTCATTTTTGTATAACATAATCACAGGAGTAAAATAATTGCACTTATATGTACATTTTGTGAACAGATAAATATGCAAAAAAATACAAACCCCACAATAACAAGGTGAACAGGTAAGCATATATATGATATTCGGTGCCCTTCTTCGTTTTAAAGTAGAACAGATGACATTTTGCTTTCCAAACTCTTACTTTAAAACATGCTTGGCTAAAAATATGTCATCAAAATATGGATTTTTTTTGCATCTAAAATTAAAGTTTTCATAGTACTTTACTCTTTCATGGTAACACATTAGACTTTCCCTAAAGAAGAGCTAAAAAAAGTTACACTTCAGAAAATCCTTGATTATACATATTTGGGAAGAAGAACTTGATGCCTGTAACTTCCACTTAATTTTAGATGAGAGTCCTACATAAGAAATGTGCATTTTTTGAAAAAAATATTGTCACTGTCAGTGTTTTGCTTTTCTTATAACTAGTGCTTCATATAAATACCATTTTGCAGTTCATTTTGTGAGCTACGTCTCAAATGTTAGGAGGATTTTTAAAGAAAATTCTGACATTGACATTAACAAGTAGGGGGAAACAAAAGGTGATCTTGTATTTCTTGCTTAGTCCAGAATGTCAGTTATTTACTTGTGGATATACTGCAATTGTTCAATGCAAGTTCATGTTGAAAATATTTGTTTCATGATAAAACTGCTTCTGTGTCTTTAGAAAAATTGTAAAATATAAACTGGCAAGGTTTGGGGATTTTTTTTTTTGTCTTTCAAATAAAATGTTAGCATTAAAATGAAGCATCATGATTTTTAATATTAAACAATAAACAGAACTGGCATTCAGCAGGAGCAAACGAATGCTATCTGTTATGTCTGTGCATTTTCTCTTTTCTCTTTTCCTTTCTCTAGCTTGCTAGATAGATAAAGATAAAAGAATCTAATTTCTGAAGTGTGCCTCATGCATGCTTAATATAATTGTGTAAGTGTTTAGGGTATAAGCCATGCTGACTCTAGAGATAACTGGGTTTCCTATCATGTTTAATATCTTAAAATTATCAACTGTAAGAAAGTTGGGGTGGGGTAAAACAATAGTTCCTTCCTGAAGCAACCGCTTAAAAATGTATTTTCTAATAGGGCTGCTGAGAAAAGGTGCTTCATTCTGGGGCTATAAGATCCTGCTGCCTCTTCATCTCTTATTATTATTATTTTTCAAATTTTGTTATTTTCCAAGAGTTGAGGTTGTGTCTTTGTCAAACCCCCAAAAAAGTAATTTTCAAGTTAGACATCAAGATTCATAATTAGGCGAGTTTGACTTGCTCATCTTTCTTAAAAGTGACAGGCTGTTCACTTACTCTTAAATACTGTCTTCAGCAAACAGTGACAGGATCAACTCCCGTTTGTTATCAGGAAAAAGGTGACCTTTACAAAATGATGGCCCTCTGCAAGACTCTCACAGATGTTCAAAAAACTGAATGTTTTTCAGTGGAAATATTTCTTCTTGATCATTTCTCCTGTTAACTGTAGCCCTGTGGTCTTGCAGCTTGGATGCTAATTCCTCGCTGTGCTTAGTCCTGTATGGCTAACCTTTCTGCTGCAGTACAGGGTGTTGACACTGACATGCTGCAGTTTACCATTTGTGATTTATTTAGGATAAATATGTCTCAGGTGGCATTTAATCCTTCATAAAACCAGTGTAGCCTGCAGTGTCAAACCAGCAATCACATTGTATGCACAATGAAAAGAGCAGACCTTTGCATAAAAAAAACGCCCCAGTGGTAGATGTTCCTGTGCTTGGGAGCACTGGAAAGGATTCTCTAACCTACCATGTGCTGTAATTACCTGGGAGCTCAGGTTAACCATACTGTTCTCTGAGTGCAGTCTGATCAGGAGAGGTAAATTTTCCTAGGGCTTTTTTTTTTTCTTCTTCTTCTTTCTAATGTGCACTTTAAAGTTAACTTATTAGTGCCCTACAAATGTAACATTAGAAATCAAGGATGACATTCGTTCCTGTGCTGTCATCCTGCTTAAGGACTCCATGGACTGGCTCAACCTCATGCTAAAACGCGCTCTCTGCCACACACTGACAGCTGAGGCTAAGGCAGGTCTCTTCCAGCACCGAGGAAACATCTCTGGCATTTGTCTCCCTCCTGTGCCAGAGCTCCTGGCATTGCCCCAGATCATAACCTGGGAGGAGATGAGCGTATTGTTCTATGGATCTTCCAAATCATTCCCATGCCTTCTGCCTTGGAGAGCAGGGAAGATTAGGCTGCAGAGGGAGGCACTTAGAGTAGAGCAGCACCTGAAAAAGCCCTGACCCTCCAAGGGCCATGCATGGAGCTGGTGAGGCACCTGTGGCACGTCTGGGAGCAGGCTCAGAAGCTGCTGGGACCCTCTGCCAGAGACAGCCTCCAGTGTGGGAGCATCAACTTGTGTGGTGGATTTAGGAAGGTGCCCAGCCCAGGCTGCCATTCACTACACATGTGTTTTGCTGTTTGGTTTGAATACCTTCAGGTGCCTGTCTCCAGAGAATTCAAGGGCTCTGCTGTAATGGAAGTGATTGTTGAGGGGGCAGTATTCCCATGCCAGTCCGTTGCTTCCTGGTGTTCTGACTGCCAGAGATATTGGCCTAATTTTCTCTTTGTTATCCATTCTGAATAAGCATTAATGAAGTTGGATTATACTGTGACAATGCCAAACAGGTAAAAATATAAGTATTTTAGAACCATGGAACTAGTATGGAGGGGGAAAATAGATAAATAATAAATAAAATAAAAGACAGACCAAAAAGAAACCAACAAATACAACTAAGCCAAAAATACTCCACCAAAAGTGAACCAAAAATTTTAAGTGAAGACAGAGAAAGATATTTCCAGCAAGCAGTTTCACCCTCCTTTTCTTAAGAATCAGATACACACTTCCTAAGGCAGTGTATCCTGGCCTCTGAATTCAGGCTCCATCTTTGGGGAAAAACAGGAGATAAGACATAGCTGGAAACAATATTTAGAGAAATATTTCCTTTAACAAAAACAAAAGAAAAGATCCCAAAACCCAGCATCACCTAAAGGGCCCACAGCAACATGCCATTCTGCCTGACTTGCAGCTGCACTCCACTGTGGAAATGAGATGAGCCAGGGAGTTGATGTGCTGTGCTCATGCACATGTGGATTGTGCATAGTCCTGCAAGCACTGCTGTCGTTTATAAATGCTGCTTTAATACCAGGAGTGTTAGCTCTTAGTCCCAGAAGAAATACATTTGTGATTTTCGTGGCCAGTGGATTCAGCTCATGCAAAAGCTTGTAGGAATCTGTTTTAAAAGTTCCTGTGCCTCGGGCTGGCCCTGAGCTGGACCTGGGTTTGAAATACAGGTGAGTCCCCTTCAGAAAATCCTGGGGATTGAGAGATGGGGCTGGAGCTGTACAAGGTAGGCAAAGGTCTCATAAAGCAACCTCTGGGGCTTTTCTCCAACTTTCCCTGCTCAGTAGGCTTCCTGAGCACAAAAGCTGTAAATAGAATAGAGAGGGAAGGGTGAAGATTGAAACTTGAAACTAAGTTAGTTCAAATGAGGGGATTAAGTAACAGGGAAAAAAAGTCATTCATTTGGCAAAACAGAGAAGAGCTGTGAGATTTCACTTATTTTACTGAGCAATATTAGCCCATAATTTAAGATAGTGTGTGGCTCCCTCAAACAGGCTACCCCCGTTCTATCTTGTTGAAGAATACAATTCGTTTTCTGCTCCTCTAGGGTGATATCATTTTATATGAAGAAAAAAGTTAGCTCAGATGGCAGTTATATGTTTCGGAAGCACCTTCTAATCAGGGATTGGTGATTCATTATTAGCTTCAGCAGGCGATCCATCTGACATGTAAGGGGAAAAAATTAGCAGCTGTCACTGCATGATGAGTTAATTTCCTGATAGGCCTGACACTGAAAAGCCATTTGGAGACATGGAGATGGCTGATGAGAAAACCCGGTGCTGGTTTATAATTGGAGAGAAAGAAAGGGCAGAGAGACAGAGGGAGATGGGGGAGGGACCGAGGCTGCTCTACAAGTGGGGATGGATGTTTGTGTATTTACTAAATAGACTGCTCCACAATAACCTGCATCTCTGTGCACACACACCTGGGCGGGTAAGTGATAGGGACCAGGGCCTTTCATTTTCCTTCTGCCTGGTGTCATTATTTCCAGTCGTTGGTAATTAGTACTGCAGACGGTTTTCCGCTCGCTCCAGCCCGGGTGTACAAGCACGCGATTGGGTTATCTGGCGGTGACATTGAAACCTGACATTTTAGAGGAAAGGGGAGAAAATGACGCTACTCCTTTAATGGTTCTCGCTGCAATTTGCTTAATTGCAGCTTGAGATTTCAATCAATCATATAAAAATAAACTTATCTGAAACAAATATTGCTAAAACTTCCAAGAGCACAATTGTGAATGATGAGTGTTCGAAGAAGGCTCTTGTAGAGCATGAGGAAATATGCTCTTCAAAAGATGTAAGCACATGGCTCTCTGTTTACCCTTTTTAAGAATGATAAATAAAACTATGGGAAAAATAGGTGTTCAAGACCAAATGCAGTCCACTGTGGAATCTGCCTTGTGTGTGTAATTGGGACAGCAGTGCAGGGACCTTCATATGTATTAAAGAAAGCTGATAGGAAGCCCTTGACTTGGGACTAATTCCTTCAGTGGCTATGCGTGTCAGGTACTGCTTTAAAGGGATTTTTTTTTTTTTTTTTTTTTTGGTCTTTAGGTAATGTATCTAATATGCCCAGCAAAGCTTTTCTTTTAACTAGGGGAAGAATGAATATTTAAAGGCTTTGTTTTGTTTTTTTCTTTTTTAAGTGGTAGAATATAATGGGATTTTCCCCACCATCAGAAGAAGATAATTTTTGACCAAGAAGAGGACAAGCCAGTAACTCCGCTTGTACAAAACCAATTTTGACTTTTTCTATTAGGATGTTCTTAAATGGTGGCCAAGGATTTGGGAGCAGTGATGGAGAAGCAAAGATCCACCACAGACTGGTAGATCCAGCACATATTGTGCAATTGAAATTGATGTGTGTGTATACACAAACCAGGATTATGTCCTGCAATATAACAGGACACCTGACCTTGTTTAAAACACATTCTTGTCTTCTGGCAGCAACACATTTGTCAAGGCTACTTTGAACAACCAGTTGTACGGCGCAGTCCTGCCCCAGAGGTCAGTGTTAACAGAGAGCCATCGGGTTCTGGGAATTTCTGATGAATAAGAATAGCAATCCCCCGGGCAGCAATAGATTAATTCTGGGATGGCTTTTCTTCCATATTCCCCAAACCTCTGATCACTCTTACTGCTTGGAATCCCCCTTTCTTACTGCTTGGAGTCCTCATTACTTACTGCAGCTTTTGCATGTCTTGATTCAGCTTCTCGGAGATTCCCATTGCCAGTTTGTCATGTTTGGAAGTGAACCATGTGGTTGTGCAGGGAGCAGAAGAATGGTTGATTAGTTAGTTGCCTCTGCTGGGATGCATCCCTTGGTATGTAAGTATCCATGAGCTTCAGGATCCGTGCAATGCTCAAGAGGCAGATTTTGAAAGTAGTCCAGCTCCTTGGGAGGTCTGGTTGGATAACTTGAGTGTCCCGAGGGGACATCTGGTCAGACAAAGGAGAAAAGAAGGTTTAGCAAATGCAAGGGATGGAGTCAGAACCTTTGATTCTTGGTCTGCTAGGAACCAAGCCTGTTAAGGAACTTTGAGAGCAGAAACGTAACTGAGTTATCAGGGACCAAAAGCCATGACTGTTCACACATAACAAAGCCACACACCTGAGCTGAAAGACAAGGAGCAGATATAATAGGAGGCAAAACCAAATGTTTTGCACCTACTCAGATGTCCAGAACCTACTCAGAACACAAACACAACTCCCTTCCCCTCTGTTCTCTCTTTCTTCTCCACCAATGCCCAGGGCAGACACAGGCAGCTTGGTGGCCACATTGCACTGACCCTGTGGTGCCGTGCAGGACACAGTGTCGGGTTTGGAGTTCTGACCATCACAAGTGTTGTAAGCACTCCTAACACCTCCAGATTCCCAGGAGGGGAGACACCCACAGAGAAGATATGTCTCATCCAAATATAGAGAGTCACCAGGGGAAGGAAAGGACTCGTTTCTGTGGCAAATAAAGTCCTTGCTAGCAGATGTCTTACTCTGAGAGAGCTTCAGGACTTTCCCCCTAACCCTGCTAAGCTTCTTCTATCTGCCAATGTGTTCCTCTGTCGCTGGGTGTGTAAAACAGGCTTGTGTTTTCTGCTCAGCAGATGGTGGTGATTGCTGGTGTTTGGTAGCTGTGAAATCCAGATGTCCAGCTCCAGGAGGATTTTTCCCTTGCTAGGGACATCTGGCCATCCTCTCAGCCTTACTCTTTCTTCTCCTCATTTTTGCTTGGAGTCTGTAAGCTTTGCCCATGTATTTGCAGAGCAGATAATTCAGCTAATCTATTCATGTGCCTTATTCAAGGTTAAGAAGGAAAGAGCAGAAGGAAGCCTGGGGTTGTTTGTGTTTGTACCTGAGGACCCAGATAGGGACACGTGTGTCCCAAGCCCCCTGCCTGCTCCTGCCAGGGCAGCAGAGAGACTGATGCTGCTGTGGCACATTGAACAGACATAATGGCACTGTTGGCTGGGAGCAGCTTGGTGGGGATGGCAGGGGAAGGGAAACCTAGAGAGATGCACCAGGATGGCTGTCTTGCTTTGGCTCAGAGCAGCTAGGCACCATGTGGGGTGTTTCTGCTCAGACTCCTGCCTTAGATCCATATGCAAGCTATGATGATAAAATCCAGGGACAGCAGGTAGTGCAGATATTTAAAGCAAATGGAAGCAGAAATTTCCAGGAGCATTTCTGTTTAGTACCTTGGATCCACAAGAGAAATGATGAGTTACTTGTGAGAGTCTTTAGATACCCTGACTTCTTTTAGTCATTATTTTCCTCAATTCCACAAGTGAATTTCTTGTTCCTGCAGGTAAAGGGCTGGCTCTGACAGGAACAGACTAGCTGCACACCTGGTCATCCTGCCAGTGGACCACTCTGCTACAGAAAGTGTATTGCTGGGCTGTGCTATGATCTGTGTGAGATCAATGATGTGGAAAAAAGCTGGCTGCCAAGGAGCAGGACACAAGTCTCAGGCACCATGTCTGTTGGAGTGAGCATAGGGAAGATAATAAACTCTCTTGCTCTTGTAGCCTGTTGGTATCTAACTCCAAAATTTGATAGACTAAGTGCAAATGTGGCAGAAACTCTTACCAGTCTTCTCTTCTACCCTGGATGCCAAGTTTGTCCTTCAGTCCCCATTTGCTGTGCCTTCTACTGGAGACCTAAAATGACCCTACTCCAGTAGTGACCCCTCAAAGCCCTGCAAAGAATCAGGATCCCTTTCTTCTCCTCTATTCTTCTAAGGTGGGTTCATGACTCAGCTCCTGCTCCCTCACTGGACACTGAGCAGCAGGAGTGATGCTCCTGTCCCAGCAGCCCATCCATGCTCCACCTGCAGCACGGGAGTGACTGCACCCCAGCAGTGCAGGGGATGAGCTCTGCCATGCAAGGGTGCAGGGGCTCACTTAACACAGCACTTCAGTCATTTGTCTCAGACGTTTAGTGGGTGGCCCTGTGCCTGGTTTATTGCATGCTGTTGCAAGCCTGCTTCAGAGGCAGGATGAGTAATTTTCTATGGTCATTTCTTCTGGTACTTGTCACTCTGGTGTCTGTGTGCCTCCCAAGCCATCACAGCTTTGTCCTCCTTTAGCCCCACTAAGGTATGAGGAAACATTTCTCTTCTTTCACAGATGGAGAGCTACAGAGTACAGAGAAAGATCTCCAAACATTTGTGGGGCCTCATTTGAGCTAACACAGACATTCACTTTCTAAGGCTTAGGTAAATAGGGAGATCTCCCTGGTATGTCACCATCATAACACCTTCCTAGTGGAAGGTGCCCTTCTAGTGGAAGGTATCCCTGCCTGTGCTGGCGGGTTGGAAATATTTGATGTTTAAAGTCCCTTCCAACCCAGATATGATTCTCTGATTCCAATGGCCTTTGGTGTGGCCTGCTGTGAGTGTGTTCAGTGTACCCACAAAGCAGACACCAGGGGCTGATGTGGGCACTGGGCAGAAAGAAGCATTTCTTTGTTTTCACTGCTGCATCTTCTCCTTGGCCCCTGACTGCTCCTCTTGGCTTTGGGGGTTCCTGCTGCAGACACCTAATGGAAAATTTCCCTTTCTGCATAGGAAGCCTGGGGCCTGCGGGGCTTTTACACACACAGGCAACAATACTGCATGGGGTTTTCTATACTGTATGAGCTGGCACAGAGGGGAGAGCCAGGCTTTGAGTGCTCCTACAAGGAGACCCTTAATTCACCTGCCGGCCATGGTTAGTCCCCTAACACCCCCTCCCAGCCATGCAGCAGGGAGCTGCCCCACTGGGCAAGTGGCAGCTCACAGGGCCTGATTTGCCTGCACTCCCACAGAGATGAGCACAGGTCCCTGCAGGAATAGCTGGTGATGAGGAGTCATCTGCTTGCACAGAGCTCTGGGTGTTAATTCAGCGTGAAACCCCCAGTTCTGCTGTGCCAGACAAGGCACGTGTGGGAGATCTGGTTTCTTCATCCAAGCAGCTTTCTCAGAAAGCCCCTTTGATAATCAGGCTGAAAGATTGCTGAAGTGAAAATTAAACCACTCTAAATGCTGTTATGGAAACATACCCATCACAAGCAAGAGCTGGATTTCTGTAGTTGCCACACAGTAAACAGATGAGGCTCAGCTCTGATGTCAGACCAGCTTTACCTTGTGCATGTCCTCCAACGTCTGGTTTTCCAGTTATGAACTGCAGTAATTGTGATCAATCAGCCTTTATGCTCACTACCCACAGGCTGTTTATTAATGAATCTGCATTCCATCTTCATTTTTTCACAATCTCATCAAATCTGTTCCAGATCCTGTTTACATCAAATTTTGTCTGCAGCACACTTCTGTAATATCCAATTTGGAATTCCTGATTCTGCACCAGTTCCTCAGACCAGGTCCTCAGTGTACCAAAGAACAACATGTTCCTGAAAAAAAAGCGAAATGAAAACATGAGAGCTTTCAACAAAGTGCAAAGAAAAAAACATTGATTTCTAAGTGATACCATCCTTCCAGGGTATAGACAGACAATTTTTTCAAAATCTTTTCTGTATGTCTGTGTCTGTATGTGTGTCTATGTTTAAAGAACTGCTTTCCTGTAGATGCTTTCCTGTAGATGCTTTAAAAAACACCAGGTTTTCTCCTTAGCAGTATACATTTTCTGTTTGGGCACATGGGTTTTATGAATATTTGGCTTGACTTGCTAAAGACATCAATTTGACGTGTTGCCATGTGTTATAAATGCCTCAGATCAGATGCAGAATAGCGAGAAAAAGCTTTAGAATAAAAGTTTATTAAAAACACATACATAAAGTCTATTCTAAACAGAAAAAAAAAAAAAGAAAAAACCAAACAAGAAAAAAACAACGAATGTTCCCCTGTTGCATCAATGCCAGAACATTATGTTTGCAAATAAGAATTTAGCACTACAAAGACAATGCCCTAGATTAACTAAGATCCCATTTCACAAAACCCTATGGCAATAGTCTGCAACATCAGTCACAGGAGAAGATATAACACAGATGCATTTGTGCCCTCATGCAGCTGAACTGAAACAAAACAAAGAGTGAATTAGGTTGAATATCTTACTGTGTGCAACGTATTGTACAACAAGGCACCTTTGGGAATGTGTCACAGGGTTTGGTAAATTGAAAACAAAATAAACAGATCTATGGGAATAAATAACATCATATTAGATGTCTGCTGCATGTAGACTACATTAGCTTCCAGTCACAATCCGGCTCCAGTTTTCCCCCTAGTTTTCAGTGCCTGTGAAAAGTAGATGATCTGAAACCTCTGCAAAGAAAGGGGGGCAGGGGCAGAGGGAGGCACACCGTGCTGCCTCTCCTGCACATGCACACACACTCACACCCTCTGGCTTTCTCTTGCTTTAACACAATTTCTGCCAGATGAGGAGGGGCCAGTGTGTGCCCCCTTGCTGTTTGGCGCACATGAATCAGTTTTGCCATTTCTGGACCGAGGCAAGGAGTGAAAGCATTTTCCCACACACGCCGATCTCCCCTCAGTGCTCAGCTAAGATGAGAGCACAGCAAACCAGTTTACCTTCAGCCCAATGCACTCCATTGCCACAGCCAGCACCACTCCATGAGGTCCTGAGAGCCCTGCCAGAAGCGCCAGCAGCTGCACAGGCTTGATGTGTCCAGGAGAAGGGACAAGAGATTCCCAGGGCCCCTGACCCTGATGTAGCCATGCCACACATGACTTCAGGGGCAGCTGTGGAGACCCAAGAGAGGCAGGTACTTTGCTGAGTCCCATCTCTAATTACAGCCAATTTTAGTTAATGTTGTGAAAACACTTTTTTTAAATTGCTTAGACATATGGGGCTAAGGTCTGCTTCCAAGTACATGAGTAAAACCCCACTGATTTCAGGGAGATTGCTTGCATGAACTGAACTTAAAAGATCAGGCCATATTTATCTCAGCAAAAGTTCAAGCTAATTCATTTTCTCTCATTTTCTCTCTCTCTCTCTCCTTCTGTTTTGCTTAGCTTATAGCTGAGTAAAAGGAGCACATATCTTGGAGATAGCTTTTTAAATATAAAATTCTCTTTATAACCCCAGAGCAATATGTCATTCTGCGATTACAAAAAAATGTACTCTTCCCAAAGAAAATCCTTCTGAAGCAAACATTGGCTTTATCCTGTGTGAGATCTAAGCACCAGCCTTTGAATTCATGTACATCAGAAATAGGCAAAGATCTGCAACAGAGCGAAACTGTGGCCTCCAAATTGTCATTATTCCAGTCAAAAGCCTATTTCTTCCCTTTAAGAAGCAGCAATGGGCCTTGAGATGAAGTGCAAAAAAATAATGAGGGACACAGAGAGAAAATTATATTTTTATAACATTTTAGTCTGAACATTCTCAGGAGAAGAAGAAGTTTGATGAAGAAGTTTGATGAAGAAGTTGGGGAAAATTTTAACATTCAGGTAATTGATATTCTTGTCTCTGCCCACTAAACTCCTTCTGACCTAGGGGAAGATCAGGTCTGCCTTCCCTCTCCTCAGATGTGAGCTCAGGTCTGGGGGGCTTTGGGTGCCTTGCACAGCCCTGCTGGGCTCTGGCCAGCTGACATCCTTATCATTTTTATTTCTTTCCATCTTCACTTGTAAGGGGTTGTTTGAAGGATGCTGTTTTTCAGGTTTGCCCAGGGGTGTGCTTTCCTCTAGGCATTCAAGGCAGCTGGTTTTTGTTATCTGACTTCAGAAATGTATTTCTCACAAGGCAGAACACAACAGAAGGTCCCTTTCTGGCCAGCCTTGGATATACTTGCTCTCTTCATACAAATTTGAAGTTTTACCCCCTCCACTCAGAAACTGAAGGGCCTGTATCTGACCTTATCTTCAGATCAATATATTCCCCTTTGGATTCCAGAATGCATTCAAGCATTTTTAATTTGATTTCTCTATTCACACAGACACAACGAGGTGAGAGAAGGATGGAGCTGACAGGTCTCATAATCAGCTCTCATCTTCTTTCGCCAGTGTGTCAAAATTGCATTTCCATAATTCCTTCCATTAGTGTTTTACCTGTTGTCTCCAAAGGCTCATGCTGTTGTGGTGAACAAGAGCTAGATTCAGGAATTAAGCTGGGACATGCTGGACCCAAGGGCTGCTGCTAAGGTCAAGGCACTTGTTCAGGGGCTTGCAGACAACTCAAGTTCTCAGTGGGGCTGGGATTCAGCACACTGGGCTTTCACCTCAGCCTTTAGACAGCCACCAGAGATGGATGGATAGGGGGTATGGAGTGTTGGGACCCCTCTGTGGGGAGGAGGAAAGCCCAACTTGTCTCATTTCTGGTCTACATGTAGCCTGTTGTCAATTATTGCTTTCCATGTTCCTAATCCTGCGTCCTGCATTTTCTCTGTGTTGTGACCACATTTATGGCAGCAGCCTGCTCCTGTGACTCATGGAATAGGGCAGGGCATTATGGCATTACTCAGGACTTGGACTGTGTGTTTCTGCTTAACCCCTTGGTGTAGTCTGCTTTGGATAGTGGGAAGGTGCTCCTGCTGTAAGGATCAGAGGTTTGCCCCAGCGAGTAGGGGACTGCTCATCGATCTCTCCTCTTATCCTGGGTCTTCCCATCCAAAGGCTGTGAGCTCATCCTGATGTAGCTTGTTTGAGGCAGCACCAGGAGTGGGGAGGAGCCCTCCCACAGCCACCACCAGTCCCCCCAGACTCTTGGGCCAGGCTCCAGCTGGGTGGTGCCTGCCCTGTGCCCCAGTGAGCTGCCCTTGGTGGCCCCAGGTGCCAGGAGCACAGGGCTGGTGGTGACAGCTGGCTGCTCGCCTTGCTGCAGTTTTGGGGACAGAGCTGTCATACTTGGCTTTTCTCCTTCCTGTGGTTAAGAAGGGTTTGAGGTCTGCAGCAAATCTGTGGGGCTGAGTGTGAAACAACTCCCAGTAAGGGGAGCTGGGGGTTTTAGCTTGTATTTTAGCTTCTTGGAGACCCAAGTGTGCGAGGGCAGGAGGGAAGGTTGTCCCAAAGGAAACCTATGCCCTGGGAGGGAATAATGCCTACCATTTATGTGGACAGCACAGCTCTAGAGCACCATTACACATGTGAGACATCAGGCATGCAGACTTGTAACCTTCCCTGCCTGGCTCAGTGTGAGCCGCTTCCTTAGCACGTCCGTGAGAAGGGAGTGCAAATAAATCCCATGCATTTTTGCCTGCTTTGTGACTGCTGCACAGCTGAAGGGCTTTCTGGGCACCATCTCTGGAAGCTTCCTCAGCAGTGCCCTCAGGGCTGTCCTGCTGGACAGTGTGACAGGGATGTGGTCCCCGGCAGAGTGCTGTGTCTCCTGGCTCCCTGCCAAGGGTCCTGCTGTGCCGTGAGATGTGTCACTCTGTGCAGCAGTGGCGCACACAGTGGGTGACACGAGTCCCTCCAGAGCCATTCTGCTCCTTTGTACCAGTCTCAGTGAGGATGGTGTAATGGGAATGGACTCGTGATCTGGAAGACATATTTAAAAAGCCTGACACCAGAAATTAAATTTCTCCTCCTTTGTCCTCAGGGACGCTAATGCTGACTGTGAGCATAAAGGAAACATGGCTGGCTGCATGCTGTCCCCATCTAAAGATGAAAGCCCTAAAGTACTACCTGCAGGGAGTCAGGAGATGATGGCTTCAGAAGCACTTACAAGACTTGGAAGCATACATTCTGTTTATTTAAAGTGACCAATGTCACTTCAGAGCAAAAGTGCTACTGAGTGTTTCTGAACTAACTGAGTTAAGCCATACCTGAAGTACCCAGCTCAGACCAACGAGGTCCAACCACCCTGGCCATCAGTCACCCTACTTTTAAAGAGATGATCATAAAAGCACTTACCCACAGGAGGGATGTTATTTGGGTTGCTCTTTGCACTTGATTTCTTATGAGCATTTGCATGTGGGCAAGAGAATCTGCTCTCAAATTTCAATACTAGTGCCAAAGAATTTATTCTTCCCCAAACCGTGTGAAAGGTAAATATTCATAAAACTTCTGTTTGCAAAGGCAGCAGAGAGTATTCAAATGTGTCTGGGTAGAATCTCTTTTATTTTCCTCAGGTACAAATAAAGCACCCCCCATCCCCTAGCTCCCTCTAGCTCTCCTTTTAAATCTCTTTTTAATGTCTCACTTTTTACTGCTAATAATTTCTCTCCTTTGCTAATGATGCTAACCTTAGAGCCTGCTGCAAACTGACTTGTTTCATGTCAGCCTCTCTCTATTGCCCACTTTTGTTAAGCCACAAAGCAGGTTTCAGTCTATTCAACATCAGCTCTTTCTCTGACTGGAGTATTACCGTTGCCAATTTCAAAGGCATCTCCAAGCCCACAGTATTTCTGCACAGATACCTCTATTATTGTCTGTCATCAGGATATGCTGGGCTCCTCTCCTGCCTCTCTCCCCCCTTGCTTCCTTCCCATGTATGTGGCAAAGTCTCTCTCTGCTCTAATAGCTCTCCTGAGAGCAGGGTGAAGCAGGTCTTTACAGAGGCCTGTTAATTTTAAAGGACAAGCTTTATGTATTAGCACCCCTGTGGCAGGCTGCCTCCCGTGCAGCGGGCTCTCTCCCCAGCACTTACCCAGAATTAAAGCACACAAGGACGGAGCCCACGCCCCAGCAGGAGCCTCTGGATAATGCCAGCCCTGATTCCCACTCCCTCCAGCCGCAGCGAGCGTTCCCAGGTGTCCCTAAGCAGGCTGAAGCCGCTGGAGTGGGGGGCCTGGGGACACTGTGCTTACCCACAGGGTGTGGGCAGCATGGGGAGCTGACAGAGGACATCTGCTTGTTTAATAGAGGCTGTGTTACAGACGTCCTTCCCTTCCAAAATCAATTTTCTCCCAGGTGCTGGGTTCTTTGGAGAATTATCACAGACTTATAATTACGAGTGTGGCAACATTTGCACTTTCTGGGTGACTGAGACCTTTCCAGTGGCTTGGAGTAACTGCGAGGAAGGAGGTTTCTCTCTGCAGATAAGAGATTGTGAAAACAGTAAATATTTAGCATAAATTGTGCCTTCTGGCTGGCTAATCACTTCTCAGTTCAAAAGACACAGGCTTTACCCCAGAACATGTCCATGGGGATGCAGCCCTGGCATGGGGCTCCTGCTCCCCTGTCAGACTGGGGAAATCCCTCAGAGATGCTGACCCCTGAAACTGAAACCAAACAGCTGAGACTTGTAAGGGGGGACAACTTTTATCTCCTCTCTTTGAGACATGTGTCCACTACACCATCCCCCTCGACCCAAAAGAGCGAGATAAAAATTAAAAAAGGAGGAAGGAGAAGATAAACTCTGGTTGGTACAAAGGGGATTTTGCAGTTATTGCTAATGTTAGCATTTTCCTTTCCCCCCCCCCCCCACTCTGTTTCCTTGGCATACAGGTAAAATAACAAAATAAATCCCACAAAGGGCTTTCTGCCAGGCTGCCTTTGGAACTTTGCTTAAGTGGCCTTAAGTAAGATAATAAGCAAGGAGTGTGAAAAGAAGAGACTTTGTCTTTTCACATTAGCAGCAGCCCTGTTCAAGTGGCAGTATCTATGAAAATGCTGTTCAGCCTTTAATGAGACTACAGTGTGTTAGTGTACCAGTCTAATTAATCCCATATTTTCACACAGCATAATTACTGAGCCGGGGCTGAATTATTTGGCTACTGGAGGTGGAGCAGTGCCTGCCTGCACTGTCCTCTGTCTCTGCTCCTCACAATTTATTATGCTATACAGCAAGACACCATTGAAACCTCCTAGTATAGGACTATCTGTCATCTCTACATTATCAGTAAAATACACCACCTTCCATACTGTGCTACAAGGGCTTTAGCAAATTGCTATTTTTATGGGATATGATAAAGGAAATGCTACCTTATGTTCAAATTTTTAACTGTCTCGTGTACGGAATATACAGTTGTGCTTTGTGCACTCCAGTTCAGTGAGGCCTCATTTGCATTGCTACAGCCGGGGTGGGTGCCACCCTGCTATTTTGCTCCCAGTCAGTCCCCATCTTCCTTTTCTTTTTTCTCTTTCTTTCTTTCTTTCTTTCTTTCTTTCTTTCTTTCTTTCTTTCTTTCTTTCTTTCTTTCTTTCTTTCTTTCTTTCTTTCTTTCTTTCTTTCTTTCTTTCTTTCTTTCTTTCTTTCTTCCACTTCCGCCACTTCCTCTTCCTTTTTTTTTGCTTTATTTCTTCTTCTTCCTCTTCCTCATCTTATTTTTCTCCTCTCTTCCTCTCTCTTTTTTTTTTTTTTTAATTTTTCTCTCTCCTTATTTCCAGTCCATTACAAGACCTACATTTTCAGAATTTCCATCTTTACTGGCATTAGGATTTTTCATCCCTTAAAGTCCTTTCTCTCCTACCCCTCCTAGTTTGTGTTATTCCTTGAAACATATATTTTTGCACATTATTATTCACCTCTGATATATGATCTTGCCATTTTGGAACTGGTAGAGTTCCCCACCTCCTTCCCTCCCATAGGATTTGAGAGAGATTTGTGGTTTAAACATTTACTCACTTGCTAGTGTTTTTGGGACTGGTTTAATAGTATCTTTTAATGGAAGGCCAAACAATACATTAACTATATGGAACTGGTTTAGAATTTTTCTTTTCAGGAAAAAAAAAGGAAAAAAAAACCCCAAAAAAGGAGAGAGTTGTACCCCGTAAATTTTAAAACCAGCCCTAACATTATATAAGGCTATTTTGTTATTGTGTATGGTTTCCATACATGCATTGTGAGATATATGGATGTATATACCCAGGCAAAGTGAGATCTCAAAATAAAGAAAACCACATGCTTAATAGCACAAGCGGGAAAATTACTTCTCCAAGTTTTTAACCAAATAATGGCCCTGAGACTCGAGTCCTTTTCTGGGCAATCTTAAATATAACATATTCAAGGAGCAGTAAAGTGAATTTCACTGCACCTTTGCTGATACAGCAATTGAATATTGGATCTGACACTCCAAAGCTCTTCCATATGTGCGCACGGCAACCCAAACAGCCTGCACTGCCCCCAAGATTAGTGATACCGTGCAGAGCCTTTTATCAATCATTTTGGGGCAGCTGAAAGTAGCCCAAGCTCAAGGGTTAAGCAAGGTTAAATTTTTAAAAAATATATCTTGTAGCCTTTGCAGGCCCTGCCAGGCCAGGGGCAGCACGGCTTCTGCAGGGGCTGATCTTTGGCGGCTGATTTGTCTTCACTGCCGCACGGGCTATCCTGATAGAAGTTTCTGGGGGACTCAGGGTGCTCTTAACAGGGCTGTGAAGGGAAAATTAGAAGTGAATAAACAAGGAATAGGTCTTTGAGAAAGCCTGACCTGCCTGCACTGCCTTTTTGACATCTGCAGACCGAGGGCAAGGGCTACAGGAGCATCCGTGTGTCCATGTGGGGCCTGGCTGGGTGCTGTGTGGAGCTACAGATCATTGCAGCCACAGCTCACTGTCAAGCCACTTGATTCAGAAATAAGGAAAATACTCCAGGACATTAGCATTAGTCTGGATCTGATGCTAGAAGTCTGGACAGAGGTTATGCAGGTTAAACCTGAGAGAACTCATGGATGTCTCATTTTCCAAAAATGAAACATTCAAATAACTTGAAGGTGTCTCACTCTGTCAGCTCTTCCATATGGCACCCAAAATTACCAGCTAATTTTTGAAATCCCTTCTGCACATGGTCTGTAAATTATCAGTTCTTTTGTGTATATATACCATGAAGTTTTTCCCTGTCCTTGCATGTCTGGCTTTTGCAGTAAGGCTGCTTCCCCATCACTCGTCATCATCTGTCAAAATGTCCTGTCCTGTGAGCTGTCTCTTCTTGAGATATTCAGAGCTCTCCTGACTTCCACTTTCCTTCTCACTTCCATCTTTCTCTTGCTGCTGCTTAGGCTCCTTAGGCTCAGCTTTCAGCTTTCATCCACCACCTACCATTTTTGGCTCTCTTTTGCCTGTTTAGAACCTGTGCTAAGAACCACATGCTAAGAAGGGTCTGCTACATTCTTTTTTGTGGCTTCTTAAAAAGTAAGTCCTGATTTGTTGTGTGTCAGTGGACGCCTTTAAACCTGAGCACATAGCTGTGTTGGGTGACAGAGGTACTCAGTTCTGTTCCCCAGCTCACAGGAAAGGCTTTTAGGGTGTGGCATTTCCAAACCATGAGGAGTGCTGGTTGCCAAAGCAAACCATGCCAGGTCATTAAACTGCTCTGCTAGGGTCAGGTGTGGGCTCTAAGCTGAGCTGGGAAGGGGACACACATTTTTCAGCAGTTTCTCCAAGCCCAGTACCAGGCATGCAGGATGTGCATTTTCCAGGTGACTCTTCCTAGTGGCCTCCCCACCGCTGCCAGCTCTGTGAGATCACAAAGAGCATTCCTGCTCAAAGTCGTCACTTTGCTACTTTATTTTTTTGTCCTTTTGTAGTGTTTTCTTCTTCTGCTTGCAGTCTTGCTCCACTCATGAGGCTGACTGCTGAGCCTTGGGCTCAAACACAGACACTGGCATTTACAGCCATGGAACTCACATGAAACCAAGCACCAGATGCAGCTGCATAAACTGGAGATGTAAAAATCATTCCGCTGGTGCTTGAGCCTTCTAGCACCTGATTAGGGTGCCCTGATTAGCTGCTGGTGTCAGTGCTGCCTGGGTGACAGGACAGCTGCCACTGCCTGCACCAAGGCTGACAGTGAAGATCCATGGTGTGGTGGTGTATTTGTGATGAGGACTCTTCTGAACAGTTCCTGGGGAGCACCTGATAAACAGCAGAACTGTCACAGCCCATTCCTGAACCTTATACATCATCTTTCAACTTGAGGCTGAGGTACACAAGCTAACAGGATTCAGCCCTTATTTTGGACATTTTTGTGCTTCTAAGGCCCTAAAAGGGCTATTGCAGCATTCCTTGGCTGTGGTTTTGACCCCTTAAATGAATAACCATATAGCAAAGCAGATGCCCACCTTAAACACAACTCTTTCAAAAATGCATTTCAAAAAACAGGTTTCTATTGTGATTTTCCATGCCACGTTGACCCTCTGTACTTGAGCACCTCTGCAAGTTACCCAGTGTTCAAGAACTTTGAAAGAAACAGCTGGGATTTAATATTAGGTGCACCAACTTCCTATGACATGTTCAACCTTTAAAAAAATGAATGATTTCTTTAAAAGGTTGGATGTTTCATGCTAGGATCAGAACAAGCGACTTGGGGTGGGGAAAAAATCAAAAAAGCACCACAAATAGAGAAATGAGGAAAAAACACCCAGGTGTGTGCTAAAATGGTGTGGAGAAAATTAATACTGCGAGGATTGGTATAAATAAGACATTACATGACCCCTTCTGCCAGTGGGGGATCTCTGGAGGTGACAGACAAGTAAGGGTCTTAATGAATAGCCTTTTCCTAAATTCTTTGCTGTGGGCTCAGCATAAACCTTTACATAAAAGTGGGAGCCTGTGAACAGTAGGAATTATTTATATTGAATGTGCTTCTCAGCAAAACATGGCAAAATTCCTATTCCCAACTGGAAGAAAATCATATTTCATGGCTGTAATACCATTAAGCAGGATAGAGAGATTGGCAGTGGGGAATAGGGGTGGGAGGGAGGCCCACTAGCAGAAGGAAGGGGGTTTTTGCCAGCTAGGGCATGGGGCCCTGCTGAATGCCTCCCCAAGTTGGGAGTCGTGTTGGCTGTCATGTGGCAGAGAGGAGTGAGGGGGAGAGCCAGAGGGGAAGAATTTCCATGATGGGCTTTGCACATTGGAAAAAAACACTGAACTTTGTAGGGATGAACACAGCAAGGTCTACAGAGACCATTTTCAAAGGCTATAACCTTTTAATGGAGGATGGGATTACTGCTAAAACCACCAGATTACATCCTACAGTCATTGCCAAAAGGTTAAAGCACCAGATCAGGCCGTGGCCTGACATGGGTGACCAGGGGCTGCTGAACACTGCACAGGAGAGGCGCCTTCATAATGTGGGGAAACATGGAGTGGGAAGGAGCAAGTATTGCTCAGTCACTTGCAGTAACCAGGCTGCAGAGCAGGGTAGCAGGTGACTAGGGACTCTCAGATGGGGCCAGAAAAATAACGTCAGCAAGATGTGTTGGTAGAAAGCATCTGGAGAAGATGTAAAGACAATGCTACTGGTCTAAGAAAAAGACCACAGGCTCCAAGACCCCAGGAGGGAATATCCCAGCTCTGAGGATCACTTTGGGTTTCATTTCTTGATGAATTAAATATTGCTTCTGCAGGGTTGGAATGTGCACCTAGGTACTTGTGTGTGTGTGTGTGTGTGTGTGTGTGTTTATGAATTAACTGGATGGCTGTTCAGGAATAAAACCAGTGCTGATGTCAACCAAATGGTTTTAAAATCCCAATAGCGCTGCATGGTGGACTATTAAATCCTATGGCCCCTCTTTTTTCCCTGAAGAGGCTGGGTGGATGCATGGGCTGGGAAGCTCCCAGGTCCCTGTGCATCACAGGGAGGAGAGGTCGGTATTTCCTTGGTGCTCCGTTCAGAGAAAGACACGGAGGTGAGTGAAGATTTACAACCTGGCTGGAACACCATCAATCAGTCAATCAAGTGAACCAGCCAAGGCCTTCTCTCATTTACCTGGGATGAAGCAGGGCTCATACTCCTCGTGGCGATGCTCACGCTGCCGTGGTGAGAGAGCATCCCTGTGCAAGGCCAGGCTCTCACTGGGGAAACGGCAGTGCAGGCAGAGCAGGGCTCCATCAAAGGCACCGTGCCTCTGGAGGGATTGCCCCGGGGTTTGGGAGCTGCTGTCGATCAGGCTGGCTCCCGGCTGGCAGCGAGGTTACGCAGACAGCACAGCCGTGAGCGCAGCCCGTGCAGATCCTTCCCGACATACCCTCTGCCACTGGAGATGGAGCAGAATATGCAGTGCAATGGGTACATCTCTGCAGAGGTGTTTTGTTCAAAGCAGGCAAATTGACAGGCATCCCTCATAAAACAGTAATGCAGCTTATACATAAAAAAAAGATCATAAAAATTCAGTTTTCTCCCAAGTAAGATAATTCTGACATTACTTAGAATACTTCAGACTTGTCAGTAAAATTTCAATGTCATTAAAATTAACTGGCATATTTTAAGATTGACTTTCTTGCTTGCTTTCAACTCCCAGTCAGCCTGACATGGGGAGGGCACTTGCTATTCTTATCTTTTACACACTTGTATTTCTTGGCCTTTAACAGCTTCTTCTGTGGCGCACACTGCTCTGTCTGCCAGGGATAAGGGGTGTCACTACTTGCTGCTAATCCATTATGGCAAGCTGTCTAATTACCAGTGGTATGGCAGTAAATAAAATGCGGGTTTCACTTCTGGCCTGCTCCTTATCCCTCATCTGAGAAGTGGGCAAATGTTGTATCACCCCAATTATTGCTCCATTTACCTGCATGTTCCCTTGACTATGGCACTGCTAATTACTTACTTTGTTAGGAGGAAGAAATATTGGGTATTTATTTCATTTGCTGTGATGATAAGAAATACAACTCCTATTATTTGTCCCCTGACTAGAAAATTCCCTTTGCAGCAATCCTTCTAGCCTGTGTGCATAAATAAAACCACATTTTACTCCTGCATAGCTTCGGTACCTGAAAAGAGGTCATATTTTGATCAGGAAAATGTTCTTGTCTCCTTTCTCTAGTATGGGAAAGGCAACTTGGAGAGGTTTGTGAAGTGGAACTGGATGCTGCGCAGGATCAAATGGTTTATTACTGAATAATTATTATTACGCAGAATGAAACCACATTGGAGAGTAAGAAAACATTGCTCTCCAGCAAAAGAAGGATCCTTCCAGAGGTGCGTGGCTTTTGATGAGGAATCAGAAATTGGAAGCAGTCTCAATTTGGGTGTGAATGGGGCTAGATGTGTTTTTCATTTGAGACATTTTCAGCAGTTGATCCTAGTCCCCTTGGCTGCTGCCATCTCTTCACTTGGACTCCAGTGTTGTGAGATCATCCTTAGGAAAAATGCTGACTAACACTTGGCAAAACATGTGAATTATTACTATAATAAAAGGTGAACCAACAGAGAGAATAAGTAGGTGTAACCCCTGAAACAAGTAGATCAGCCCAGGAGAGGCAGCTGAGTGCTTCCAGACAGCACCAGGCAGGCAGGGTGGAGAAAGGTGGTGTCTAATGAAAGCAAACCCAGAAAGAGGCCAAAACCTAGAAGGAGACCAAAACCTAGAAGGAGACCAAACCCTGACTGGCACTCTGGTACTTTCTCCACTCTATTGACCATCCAATCACTTTACCCAACATATAACGCTTAATTTGCTGCCCAAACCAGTTATATTTCACCAGCATCTCCCTTTTTAGAATTGTTGAGGGGTGGTGAAGAACTCTTTAGAGATTTAGAGTCTAGGCCACAGAACACATAGGGATTTCCTTTTCTTGCTCACTTTCTTTGGGCTTTTCTTCAGGTATCAGTTTCCTCTGGTTTGTAGCCCTGTTAGTCCTGTTAGGACTGTCCACAGCAAATGATCAGTGGCTAAAAAAGAAGTAAAATGAATGGAGGAGAATGTGCAAGTTATTTAAAAATACCTATATACTTACCCACATGCACACATAGTATAATGTATATTTTCCAGCAAAATGTCCTTCAGATTTGTTACACACTTCAATCAGCACATCATTGTGCCATTAGCCTTGGTTTCCCTTACTTTGCAGCTTGCCTTTGGGTTGCAAGGTGCCAACATCTGAAACGGAAATTTGGACCAGCACATCATTGGGATTTCATTTCTGAATTTCACTTCTGATAACACAAGAAATAAAAAAATAAAGGGCTACAGCTGGCTGAAATGAATGTCATATGCAGTCTCCCTTCTTAAAATATTCAAAATGTTCATACCTCAAGGTCGTTATTTAAATGTTCATTTTAGCCTTCTGCATCACCTTTAAACAAAGTGCTGGCCTAACACTGCTGCCTCATTTAGACTAGAGAATAATCAAAAATTCCTTGTATTTCCTGGCACTGGGAAGGAGGGTCTTTCATCCAAATTCTGAAAACTAAGATAGCCTTGCCTTAGGACCACTAATTTCCAGGTGAAAGGAACATACTTTGAATACGGCTACCAAAGAAAGCAGGATTATTTTGAATGGCTTTGGAACAGAAGCAAAGCTTCAATTTCTTCTCAAAGCTCTTTGAGGGTGGAGGGGGATTTGCAGCTGGAGTGTTGAGTTGCATTTGCCATCAAGGTCTTGCTGCTGAAGTCCCCTGCATCTTGTTCAGTGGGAGGAGGAGGCTGTGGTGCAGCTCCCTGGTGGTGCTCTGTGCTGTGGCAGAGAGGGATGAGCAGAGGGGACTGGAGGCAGAAAAGTACTGCACTGAGAGAAGTCCTGGATCTGGGAAAGCTGACAGGACACATCAGAGCGATCTGGAAGAAGAAAAACAAAACAGCGTCAGGTAAAGAGAGATCCTAAAAGGGTGTCTCAAAAACATACTCAAAAAATTCAAACGAAGGAAAATAAGGAGAAAGCAGAAGCTCCCTCCTTCTCCTCTGTGTGAAATGCCCTGTCTGCAAACATGACTGACATCACTGGGGAAGAATGTAAACTTTGATTTAAAAAAAAAATACCGCTTGCCGCTGCTCCTCTTTGGCAGCACATCTCATTTCTTTAGAGTATTTTTATCTGATTACGTATGTATATGCACATATATAAATATTTTGTTAAAAGCAGAAGGAGGCTTCTCTCTTTCTTCCCTGCACTTGCAACTGTGGCTGTGCAATATCCAAAGGGGGCTTCTCCTGAGAACTTCCAGAGGAGGAGGAGAGCAAAATGAATTTTATAAAACAGTAGTAATAATGATACAAATAACAAATAAGCTGAGTAAGAAATGAAGGACTAATTCAAGTTGCGTCCTTTAAACCAGTAATAAATGACCCAGCAGTAGGGAAAGCAGGTTGGTAAATTAAAACTAATGCTGGAGGTGTGTGCACCCCCAAACGTCCCCCCTATTACTCCACCCCAGCCCCAAAGATCTGTGCTGGGGGCTCGGGTGTCTTCCCTCCTTCCCTTCAATCTACCTAGCCAGAGCCCTCTCCCTGCCTGACAGCTACTGCAAGCCCAAACTGACAGCTCTTCAAAATCCGCTGAAGAAACCCAGCATTAATTAAGTCATTGCTGGACTGTAATTTCCTTGAGAAGTAAAAAATTCTCACACAAGAAAAGGTTACAGAGACCTTTTCTGTGTCAAAATTACCATGCTGCATGAATATTAATGCTCTTAATGAAGACAACCTTTGCTTCATCAGGAAGGTTCTGGAGCAGGTGCCAAGCCTGAAGTCTCACTCTGTGGATTTTCTACTCTATGAAAGTCAGCACAATGCAATTTTTCCATTAAAATCAACATTTCCCACATGATCGCGGATTTTTTTTTCCTTCTTTACAGATAGGCGGAAAGAAGGGGGGAAAAATCCCTCTGCTTTGAAATCAAACATTTAAAGGTTTCATTCAACACATTAATCAGTGCTGAGAGAGAGGAGAGGAGGAGGAGGAGGAGCAGGAGGAGGAGGAGGAGGAGGAGGAGGGGGGGTGGAGGGGGGAATCTGCCTTATTTATACAGATCCTGCACACGTTTCCATAGATCACAGCCGTGTCCATGTCGTGGGCTGCCCCAGGGTGCTGCCAGGCACATCCTCTCCAGAAAGGCTCCGTGGGCCCACAGAGGGATACCAGGATGGGGGTTTGGGAAATGGCTGGGCTGGTCACTCTGCCTGGGACATGAGCCTTCAGGCACTCACACCCCAGAGACCTGGGAAGGGCATCAGGAGGTTTGGCCATCTGAGAGGGCATGGACAAGGCGGGTAACCCAAAAAAATGGGGGGCTGAAAAAGGGGGCATCCCCCATAGAGAGCAAGGGAGGCAGTCCAGATGCTTGGCCACAGATAGCAAATATGTGCATCAGCATCAAACAGTGGAGAAAAAGACTATTTCTTGGCTCTTTCTAAAGGAAGAGAGGGATTTTGATAGCACTGCACCGGAGAAATTGCACTGCCTTGTGCGGTACTCTTTTACCAGCATTTAGCCTCAAACAAGGAAGGGAAAGAAATCATAAAGAAAAGTGTGGAGAAACACAGAGGACAGGATAGATGCTGCAGCTCAAGATTGGAAAGAAAAGCAGGTAAAAGCCACCTCTTTCTCCTCCTTCAAAAGGAGAAACGATATGAAAACTGTCCATTAATTATATCTTCTACTTCTACTTATTAGGCATTCATGATCTAATAATGGCTGTGGCTAACTTATAAAAAAAAATCTGATTATTTTCTGTTGGGGCATGCAATGCCCTGTATATATTAAAAAGGTAAGCAATGATATATATTTATGGGTACTGATGTAATAGCTATTAGATTTATAATACAGAGAAGAAACATAATTTTATTAGAAAGAGCAATAGTTCACAATCCTATTATTGTTTATTGCTGACGTCAGTGCTGAACTATAATAAGAATCATGTAACAACTGGAAATAATCATAAAAATGCTGTTTAGATTTGCAAGAAAGTGGATCCTCTAAAACAAAAGTAGGGATTTGCTACCTGGCAGCAGCCACTTGGGTTGCTGAAGCCACAGAGATGCAACTCCAGGTTTTGCCCCCATGGTCCAAAGGCAAGCTTCTTCTTGACCTCAAATGTGCCGTCAGCCTCACTTCAAACACCTGAGCAAGGCCTGGAGGGCTGCCCAAGGTGTTCCCATGGGTGCTTTGTGCAGCATGGCCCTGTGGAACCATGTGGGATCACTGTGTCCTCCCTGAGACTGCAGGGACACCTGGCACATTGGCCTCCCCAGATCAGCGTCCCACTGTGAGCAACACACAGGCACCAAGCTATCCTTTGGATGCCTAGGCAATAGCCTTGATAATATGAGTTTATGAAACCTCGCATCCTAAACATCAGGGAAGGACTTGAACTACCACTTGGCACTTTTTATGTTTTATATGAGTATATTCATATATACTTAGACTCTAAATCTTTCATTATAGTTGCCCTAAAAATTTGTTTTCAGGATGTATCTGGAGCTGTCAGCCTTGCTGGTTCTCTACTTCTCTCTATTACTTTCTTTTTTCTCTTCTTTCTAGCAGGTTCTTTTTTCCTTTAGAGCTGTGTTTGCTGACCTTCAGGCTCCAAAATTAACTCATTCTCCCAACATCTGTGAATTATTAATGAGGGTGTTTCAGAAAGTTCCTTAGCCACTCGCTTTAAAACTCCAGAGTACAAATTAATAGAGCTGTTTTTGGGAAAGCTTAATTTTAGCAGGTGCTGCCTCAGATCTTCCTTTGTTGCAGAGATAAACTTTCTGCTCCTGCAGAAACGTCAGACGGGATAGATACACCCTCCAGCTTCATTGCAAATTCAGAACAAAAGTGTCTAGTCACCACTTCTGATCTTCCTTTGTTAAACCCTGCAATGCTGTGAGCTGTCTCTAGCAATGGTCCCACAACTGTTCACAGTTTTTTTTGCTCTTTTTATAGTGTTCTTTTATTATCCATCATTCCACTGGCCACTGATTCTTCATTGATTTCTTTTGACTCTCTCCCTGTGTGTGTGTGTGTGTGTGTGCCTAGGAAGAGAATACATAACAATGTGAGAGTATAGACTAGAGGGGTGCTGTGTCTGGAGGAGGTAAAGGTGCTGGTTGGGAGGGCTCTCAGTGGTAGAGGAAGAGGCTGAGGTGCTTTGTAGCTGGAGGGACAGCAGGCCCTGCTGAGAAGGTGGTGCAGGAGGTAACAGGCAAGCCTAGTGAGGGAGAACAATGCTCCTGAGCCCATTCTCCTGATCCTGGTGGGATTCAAGTCAGAGACACTGTCAGGATGTCCTCTGTTGCCACATGCTAGGTCAAAAACTCTGGCCCTCCAGTGAGCCTTGCTTCTTACACCCTTCCCCCCTCTCTCCTGATGCTTACAAGCCCTCTTCTGCCTAAATCATTTCCTCCTGCTCAGGACCTGATGCTCCCTGGCCCTGCCAAATTTCCCCACCCAAAACCCCTCACATTTTCACCTACTGCCTGCCACCATTGTCCCTTTTCTTTTCCTAGACAGCTGAATATCTGGTCTGATCACAAGTCTATGGAAAAAGATACCTTCCAGTTTCACTTCAATATATTAATGGGCTCAGCCACAGCCAAGGTAAGATGAAAGTAGGACAGGCAGTCAGCAAGTGACACAACCTCAGAAATCTGATTCCATGAGCAGAACCTGCACTAAAGCTTCAGCTGTGGTGCCTCGATATGAAGGTGTTAGAAAGAAAGAAAGGTTTGCAAATGTTGATGTAGCCAAAATCACACTGAAACAGAACAGGAATAGGAATAGAATATTTGGTTCCTTTACTCCAATAAATTATCTGCATTAAAATAACAAAAATAGATAATCACATATATTAGTGGAATTTCATATTTCCACAGAACTAGGTGATACTGTGTCCTGTAATGATACAAATATTCTTATTGGACATGATATCACACTTAAAACTCTAAATTTTTAAAGGTTTTTCAGTTACTTTATAGCAGCAGAATGTCTTCAGAATGAACTAGATTTGCTATTCCATCTGAAGAACAAAGAGAAAAATTTATAGAAGATCAAACAAATAAAAATACATTGAGAAAGACAGTAAGTGATGTCAACGCACTAAGAAATTAAAAACTTTGCATTAGTGTCTGAGCTTTTTTGTTGGTACCCAGGTATTATAAATAATAAACTAAACCGAAATTGTACATATTATAAAGCTGCATTTTTCTGTAGGGGTTCTGGTGACATGTACAAACCACGCGAGCTTTACTCCCGTGGCTTATCCATGTCACTAATCCCCCTCTATAAAAGTAAAGAAAGGGAGGGGTAAAAAAAAAAGGTGCAATGGGGAGGGGTGAAACTTGCATGGAACCAATTCTGTCTTTTGCCTACATTTGTTTCCACATTACCTGACAAGCCTTGCCCACGTCTGTGCCGGAGTCTGCCTTGGGATAAATGAACTTCTGCCGCAGAGAAATTAATCTTGTGAAAAATGCTTGTTTTGGGTCATTGGAACTATTTGAGAAATATTTTGCTGAAAAATAGAGGGGAAGCTCAACTCAAGTGGAAAACCTGAGGTGAAGTTTACTTGTAACTGATAAAGAATTATAATCTCTATTTTGTCTGTGGCAATTTTTTTTCCTTAAGACTGCTTGTAATCAGCTCAGTTCAGTCTTAAATGCTGCTTCCTTTCTTTTCACAAGTAATTCCACAAGGAAGGAAAAAACACCAACAGAATTCATCATGATCTAATCGTGATAAAATCCATATACCTTTAAATATAACTTTCAAATTAGCCTGTGGCTGAAAAATTATTGTGAGATGATTTCTGTTAGGTTTATTTGAGGTAGATCTGAACACAAAGGAGCTATGGCTTTTTTCCGGGAAGGCTGGGGTCTGCATCTGTTGCCATCACTGTCCCCTGGCTCAAGCACTTCCTGGCTTTGGGATGTTCAACAATGACTCTGAAATGCATCCCCCAGATCTATATGCTGATGTCTCCTGAAGTTTTGATCCGGAGAAATGGGAGTTGAAGAGACTTAACATCCGCTGCGCACCTTGTAGTAGGGCATTTTAACTTTTGCTTTGAAACAGATGGGAGTTTTGTTCATGGGGAATCTTTGGGGATGCTGAACCCAGTGGTCCTGCCTCCCAAATGGTGACAATCCTGCCAGGATCACTGCAGGAGACTCACCCCCTCTCCCCCGCCACGCCTGATACCTTGATCCCAGAGAGCTGGAATGGTGAATCTCCCTTTTGGCTCTTGCTGGCCTCTTAGAAAATCCCTGGCTTAATCAGAAGGTTTGTTTATGGTACAGCTCCTTGTCTCACAAGTACTACAGATGCCACTTCGCTGCACCTAAACTGCTTACGAGACAGCACTCTTATCTAATAAGACATAGCACAGCCATACATATTTATTTATATTTGAACTCTTGCCCTCTGTGCTATACTGCAGGTCATGCATCTGCTCCAACACCACCTTATTAATTTTCTACTACTCTTCTCCATGGTGGCAACAGTGTTTCAAAGCCTGAAAGGAATATTTTCCCTTTTTCTCACTTTGATCTGTCTCTTTAACTCTTTAGCTGCTGAAAGGAGGGAGTCTGGGCTCCCCGAGCACGGCATCGCAGCGCTCCTTGTTGGGAATCGGGACACAGCCAGGCTCTCCAGACAATGTCACTTCTCCACCTGTGTAATACATTACTGTTCTCTTTTGTACCTTGCTAATTAGAAAGCAGGAAAGAAAAAATATATTTATATATAAAAGAGCTCCCATCTGACAGACTCAAATTACAAAAGTATTCTGATATAAATTATTTAATCAGTGGGGGAAAAAAAGAAAGTCACAGTACTAACTATCATTTCTAGACAGAGTATTAACAACCATTTCTTTCATTGGCTTCTGGTGTCTTATTTTGCGCACCCATCACCAATAAGAAGCTCTTGCATGATGTTTACCATAAAATATGACTTTCATCTCTTTGTCTTTGCATTCACTTGCTTCATTTACCTTCCTAATGTATAAAAAGTTTTTAATTTGCCTCCCTCCCTTCCTCTTCTGTCACTAGCACTCTTGAAAACTTCTGGAAGAAAAAAGTAAAGACTTTAATTCATATATGGGACCCCATTCTGCCAGCCAGATCTGCCAGTCTTTGAAATACATTCCATGAACAAGGGGTTGTTTGAAGGTGTGATCGCAGCTTTATGGCAAGGTTGCAAGCTGGAGGTAGGAACCCATTCTGACAAATGTGCTGATCTCCAAGTATGAAGCTCTGTCTGTCTGGACGGGCACAGGGAGGCCACAGGCTCTCTGAGGGCAGCTGTCCCCAGCAGCAGAGGGAAACGTGCTCAGGGCCTGAGCTCCTCCTGGGCTCCTCCTGGGGCAGAAGTGCCCACACTGGGGGCTCCGTGCCCTCCTTTACAGTGATCACATTTGGTGCCCTGAGGCTGTGCCTGCCCCCAAGGACACATGTCCAGGGGTCAGGCCAGATGTGCCCAGTCACTGCTTCAGCCAGTGAGCAGAGATAGGCTGCCAGCCTGATGTTTTCCTCAAGGTGGGCTCATGTCCACAGCCTGTGGATGGCAGCCTGGGGAGCCAGGTAATTTTTCCTTTCACTCTCTATAAGTCAAGCTCAGAAGTTTAATAAGCCCCATTATTGGAAATACAGGGCAACTCCCATCAAAGGGAGAGGAAATGATGGTCTGACTCCATTGATATCAGAAGGCTAATTAATTACTTTATTATAATATATTATTCTATATTATGCTACATCTAAACTGAATCTGCCCAAGCACTCAACTCAACTCAAGTGCACAGAATCTCGTGAATGTCAGCTGACAGTCCTGGCACCCATGTGGATTCAATTGGTCAATGAATCAAAACACTCACAGCAGAATCCAATTAAGCAAATTCTTTCAGATAAATAATCTTCCTAAATGCATTCTACTTGTTCCAAAATACAGGAGCAGTAAATGGGATAAGAATTGCTTTTTCTTTCTCTGAGGTCCAGAGAATGTGAATCTCAGAAATATCTTTGGGAAGTTGTGCCTTGCTTTTCTCTGTGAAGAGAAATGTGGCCACACCCCAGCATCAGGAGGGCTTGCATGGCACAGCTTTCACAAAACTGCCATTGGTATTGCCATGAGGCTGAGTCAACCCAAAAGGTGGACAGCAGCTCTTCAAACTATAAGGAGACCTAGACTCCTTCCAAAAGCCAAGAGCTGTCCAAGGACATTGCACAAGAGTTTCCTTGGGCTTATGTGCTGCTGTGAGGCCAACAAAGCTGTGTTACACAAAACAATGGGCAAATTCCTGTAACCTCCCATGGGCTGCTGGCAGACTACAGAGCAAGTTTTCTTATCTAAGAACCTGAGACAGTGAGTGGAAAGTATTTTAAAAGAAATGGCAGCATGCACCAAAACCTGTGTTCATGGATCAATTGTGCCAAATCTGGAGGCTGTGCTGGGATGGGTAACCCTAAGGGCCCTGCCTTGAGTCTGCTAAGAGTAGAAATATATTGTTTTCTGGTCACTGTGGTGGGTGAATACATTTTGTTGGCCTGCTGAGAATATACGTAATAAAAATCAGACAGTAAATTGCTTTTTCTTTTACAGTTACTGTCACTACTCTCTCTCTCCCCCTCTCTCCCTCTATATATTATTTTATTGCAGGCTTGAAATCCATATCCTGTTGTTGGATAAACAGCTGAAGCTATTGAGATTTTCGTGGAAATCTTCCACTTTTCTTCCTATGAGCTGCAAGCGGGCTAGGAGTGGGTTTCAAAGTGTTACCTGGAAAAAAATAATACCAAGAAGAAATTAATAAGGCAGGAGGCACCTGTGTCCCAGTGCTCTCTGGGCACGTGAGTACCGTGACATGGCAGGGCTGCTCCCTCTGAAGCTGGGGCAATGCTGGAGCCCACTGACCCAGTGGCAGAGTACAGCCCAAGTAAGACCAATGGTTCACACCTGCCCAGCTCCCCGGGGCTGCTTTTTTCATCCAGTTGTACCCCCAGCACCATGAGGGAGTATGTGGAGCCCTGGGCCTTCCCTACATCCCCTGGAGCATTGTTTGCCTCACTAAATCTGGCCCATCAGGCCCATCCCTGCAGTGCCAATGGGAAGGTGATAATCCCTAGCAAGTGACATAGGCTCTGCATTCGATTGCTCTTGCAGGGGGAAAAAGGTCCAGGTGTTTTTTCTACAGCAGAGATGCTGCTAACAGCATCCTTCTGCTCCTCTGCTCTCTCTCTCTCTTCCTCACTACCACCAGATGCTGGAGTATGAAATAAAGCTCCTTTTTCTGACATAATACATTAAGATCTTGAAAGTTTATGCCAGGCACAGTAAAATGAAAACCTCTTGGCACAACAGAGGTGAAGTGTTGCCTGTTGGTGAGCAGGAAGGGAAGTTTCTGCTCACATTGCCTGATACAATGCACAACGGCAACTGGGGCTGCCTGCAACTCCTGCCCTCTCTACTACTCCCTCCCACCCTTCCTCCTGCCTCATGGAGACAAAGTCCTATGTTCAGAGGCAGTCAAGGCTCAGGATTTAAGAGAGGTGATTGTTTTCCACCTTATCATGCTGCTGTGGTGATGCTGCCTTACCCTCAGCACACATCAGGGGAATCTCTGTCTCCCCAAAGGTGATGCAAGCTGCTCTCTGGACCAAAGCAGCCTCTCTGCTCATTCAGGGAGGATGGGGAAAAGAAAGGGATGCCTCTTTTATGGCTGTGCAGTGAAAATACCAGAAGCAAAGAGCTACAAGCCCTGGGTTACCCAGGATGGGGTGGGAGAAGCCACGTTCTGTGGTGGGAATTGCTACTTGCAGCTTTCAACCACATATGTGACATCAGGATGCCAAGGCTGCCAGCAAAGGCAACAAATGTGGCTTCTGGGAAAGAGAGACAACTGAAACAAAATCCTGGAAGGATCTCAGGCTGGCTGGTGGAGGAAAGTTCAGCCTTCATCCACACACAGTTGCTTGCTGCTTCTTCATTTTTGTGTACAAACGCATGTAGTGCCAGCTGCCTGTGTGGGAGTTTTATTGTCTTGCTTGAAAGGTGCAAGCTGAGAAGTCAGGGCAATTTTAAACACTGTTTATTAAATGAGGGAGGCTTTAATCTGCTCTAGATATACTAAATATTTGATTTAGCAGAAGATTGGACAAATATCAAAAACCCCACATTTTATTTTTTGAATTGCATTTTACCAAGGAGAAGGTGGGGCCACCTGATGCTAACAGCTGGAAAGAGTGTATCCCAAGCACATTAGAAATGTAGGAGCAAGAGGGGTTTTTTCCTTAAGAAAACTTTCAACACATCTACACAAGTGCAGGATGAGAAACCTCCCTTTGTCAGATGCCTAATTGACTTGGTGAGTGTTGAGATGAACATTCCCTTGGGAAAAAAAATGAGAAAACAAGTCAAAAAGTTCTATGAAAATAGAGCATCCAGAAGCAAAGAGATGAAGCCCCTGATTCATAAAAGGGTATGTCATGTGCTTGTCTTCTCACTGTGCCCATACCAAAGTACTGCTTTGGAATGTTCTGATCTCCAGGATAAGAGTGGATTTTGGCCTGGCCCACTCTGGCTGCTCTTAAATTGGAACTTGTACTGATTGAGTTAAACCAATGGACACTTACTGTGCTGAAGAATGATGTGCTTTGGTCCAGCCTGACACTGGTGCTAATTAATTTAGAGTAAACAGAAATAAAAATGGTACAAAGTACAGTAAAAGTATCCAGCTTGCAGTGATTTAATGAAATCAGTTCACACTCAGATAAAACCAGTGCAACTTAGCACACAGATAAACACCAAGAGAAACTGATTAAATGTCCAAACAAAGACATGAAAGCATGAAATCAGCTGGACAGTAAAAGAGGGTCAGTTTTAAAATAGATTGTATTGTCCAAGCAGAAATACTTTCTTTTCTTTCTTTTTTGTTTCCCCATTGATTTTGTATTGTTTTGGCTTGGTTTTGGTGTGCTGCTGCTCAGTGTTTCCACCTCAACCTCTCCACTCAATAGAAAAATCTGGAGTATTTCTTTGTCCTTTTCCCCAGACATTATCACTCCTTTCTCTGCATCAGCTGGTACCACCTGCATAGAAGCAAGCAGATCTTCGAGGAGAACCAAATATCCCACGGGCAAACTGGTTTTCTTTGTTTATAACTCTCTGCCAAGCACATCTTTAAAGGTGGGGGGGAGGGGGGGTGTTGGTTTGTTTCTTTTTTAAATGCCTTTAAAGCCAAGAACCTCTAAGATTTCCAGAGATTTTTTTTTTTTTTTTAGCATCTGACTTCTATCCAGCTTCTGCAAATGCAGCTGCCTGCTCTGAAGGCATCCAGGCTTCCACACACAGTGGTGTGCAGACAGATGCTCAACCACCGACTCACGCAGACAGAAAATGCGGGTTAGGAGATGGGGACAGGAGTGACCTAGAATGGCTGGAAGCTGAGACTCCCAGACAAGTCAGTATATGGACTGCAGCATCAGCAGGATGAACACAAACAAACAATCACAGATTGCTGCTGCACTTTCCACCAGACTGGAGACCTCCACCAGGAAAAGGAAGAGGTGCCACCTTTGGTGTCACAGGGAGGCAGGCACGGTGACATTCCTGGTACTCTTGGTACAATCCTTGGGCTGCCAGCCCAAAAGTCCACTCCTGTGTGGAAGGTGGTGAATGTGGGGCCCAAATTCAAGGCGGAGTCAGATATTGTCCTGAGCTCTCATCAGCTCAGGCATAGCAGCCTCCTCATCTGCAAGGGCAGGTCAGAGCTCTGTGGGGAGATGCAGGAGGGTGAAATCATTCTCACTCCTGTTGCCCACACAATATTAGCACCTTACACCTGGAAATTTGCTTTGCCCTAAGCAGCTTCCGCTACTGGACAACTTTTCCCTCTCAGTATCAAGCATGTAATCTTTGACTGTTTTGCTCTTTCTAGGCATCTTTTCAAGGATTGGTAAATTGATCCCAAATGCTCCTTTTGAAGCACTTTAGGGAGAGAGAGGGAAAAAAAATTTATTTCAATGTACTTATAGCACAATTTCCCCTGAGAGGATTAAAATATATATTGTGGTCTCTTCAGTTTTGCAGCTAGGAATTTAGATTCTTTGACATTTGTTTTATCCAGATTCTCATCCTGCCCACCACACCTGGCGCAGCTGGGTATCTGCAGAAGGGCCCAACATGGTTATTTTGGGCCCTTCTGGTTTATTCTGTTTGTGAATCTAATACATGGGCTAATCTTTTTCTATGTGCAGCTCTTTGGTGGTGACAGTGGGAGTTTTGCACACACAGAGTCCATAGAACTTACTGGCAATCCACAGAAGCACTTTTGGGTTTTTTTTGTGGTATGGAAAAAACTCTTCTTATGAAAACAGATAACATCAAGTGCCTGAGGCCTTTGCCCTAGGTGTCTCAAAGGGAAAGGCACTAAAAAAATGTGCAAAGCAGCAGCCCAAACCTCCCACAGTGCTGAAAAGAAGACTAAATATTCCTAAGGAAATGTTGGGTTTGATCCAATTTCTCCAGAAGCACTTACCAAACCCACTTCCACATTTTCAGGCAGTGTTTTTGGGAACTCAGCATTTAGGTACTTTGAATGAAAACAGCATGGTCAGCTGGACCACCTTATGTGAACATTAATTTCTATTCATTGGATGTGAATCTATTTTCCCTGTGAAAAATACTTGTAGTGGCTCCACAGGAGCCCTGTGGAATCCCACTGCTCTAAAGCCAGAGGAGAGTCCAGCCTCTGTGATGCACTTCACTTTACAAAGCATGTGCTATTAATTAACCATGAAAAATGGCTGCTCATTTGCTTTTCAGCTACATGAAGATTAAATGTTTCTTAACTCAGCATCAGTCTCAGCTATCTCTCTTCAGATTTTCTCCATGAAGCTGTCCACAAAGCACAGGGGAAATGGTGGATGATTGTGGGCAGCAGGGATGACTGAAATAGAGTGAACCATGCTGAAGAGAGATGAAATTTAAGGAGAAACCATCCATATGCCAGAGGATGAAAATCCATCACATTTCATGAATTCTGAGCAGGTCATCTTCAAAGAGAAGGATTCTCAGAAAGTAAAATGGGTTCTTATTTTGCACATACACAGACCAAGGCATTCACGGGCAATCCACAGAAGCACTTTTTTTTTAATAAGGTATGGAAAAGAGATCAGCACAGCAGAGTCACCCAGACATGGAGGGATTTAGATACCAGCAGACCAAAGGGATTCTGATTTCCCACTCTGCTGCTTGTCAGCACTTCAGGCCAATGTGACTTTCTGTCCTGGCCTCTTTCCTGTAGTCCTTACACACCTCTTCTCTGAAATGCTGAGGATGAGACTGGAGCACCTTAGGAAATGCAAATAGGAGATGTGATGTGCAATAGTTTGTAAAAGCATCATATCTTGGATGTATTTTGTCTAAGAAAAAGGCAGAATTTTTTTCTTGGAGCCGCCCTAAGTAATAAATTGATGCTAACAGCACAAATGAGTTCTTGTGTGGTTTGGAAGCCATAAAGACTCTCAACCACTAGACTGGTCCAATTCCTCCTCTTTGCTTTTGGTCTAGTAAATTGAAAGGCCACTGCAGATGTTAGTACCACAAATATTCATGTTCTACTCAGAAACCGAACCTTTTTTATTTGATGATTTCTTCAAATGAACATGGTTTTTCATAAGGAAGAAGGAGACCATCAAGCTTCAGGAAAAGGTTATCATCTTCTTCAAACAGGCCCCAGTGAAACTGCCGTTTTCCTAGTAAAATATCTCCTGTTTTTTTCCTCTCTCTCTCTTTTTTTTTTTTAACATTTTTCACATGTTACCAAACTTCTCTATTAGGCTGGTATTTCTTCAGGTAAAGCTGTTGCTTGAACAATTCTCCCCTTTTAAATTGTATATATTTTCTCTATATTCCCACTGCTTCTTTAGGCCCATGTAGTGCCCATCAGAGCTACCCCCTCCATTGCCTCACAGGCAATGCACCAAATCATGAGATGACCAAAGGTCACATTAACTCCTTAGACATTCTTGCACAGCTCTTCAGTTGCTGAACTCCACTGTCTGTGGAGAACATGCCTTGGAATGCAGAAAAGCAGAAAACACACAGCTATGGAGAAAAGGGACCTACGGGGACCAGTGCAGCATCTCTGAGAACATAAGAAAAAATGAATCTTAGAATAAAGATGAATCTTACATAAAATGAATCTCACAATGAATCTTAGCTAGAATAATTTCCTTGTAAGGAGCAAGGTTTTTATTATGCAGATATAGTGTAATCAACTTGGAACCCTCTGGTTTTTTGAGTCATCTGCATTTCTAGCTACTGGTTACAATAAGCTTCTTTTCAGCTCGCAGATCCCTGCAGCATTACTACATATTCTAGCAAGGAGAATGGCTGGAGGTAGCAGCTTCCAGAAGTAGCACCTATGACAGAAATTCGGAGGTCCAAGAACTGCTGGACGAAACTTTAAAGCAACCTGATTTAGCAGTGCTTCATCTGTCACAGGGAAACCTGTATAATTTTATGTCCGCTTGCTGTATGTGGTGAAGTGTTTACACCCTTAATTCATTTCTCAGGAAATGAACTGGGGAGCTTAAAATCTCCTGGAATCAAGCTAGCAGCAGTCAATTGGCAAAATCCCATGAGGTCCATGTACTGGGAGAAACCTCCACTGCCCTGCATGAAGTTCCACTGATGGTTTTAAGTGCTGACTCAAAATTAGAGTATTTTCAGTTGCCACTGGATTTAGTGGTAAACAAGGGTGTTCATGATCGCCCAGCAGCATGTTGGTTGAGAGCAAACAGCTGCAAATACGTAACTTGCAGCCTTTCTGACAACAAATAGGTGCCATGAGCCACTTATGTGGAAAACAAGTTGTCCAGCTCCACAAATAGTTAGACCTCCTGCAATCAGCACAGTGAGAGACTCACTTAATGGGTAAGATGAACTCTTTATTCCAAATCATTATGTTTTGGGTCCTGCTTTTTGGTTTTGAATTTCTGAATGACTATGAAATCTCATCTCTGAAAAATGTCTACCACAAAATGAACAAAACCCTCATAAAGATTCTAATCCTCCTACTTAATATGCGCAACAGAGGGTGCTGTGCTGTGGGTCTGAACAGGAATATTAGCCACTCCAAACTATATTTAGATTGCCAACAAAAAGTAAAAGGCAAAATGTCTTCATGTAGATTCCTGCCTCCTTTTAAAAGGAAAAAACCATCATCATTCTAAAACTGCAGCTGAGCAAAAAGGAGGGGGGGAAGCTAAAAAAAAAAAGAAACAGTGAATTATGTGATGTGGTGTTTTTACCAACTGTCTAAATAAAGGTTTAGTGAGTCACTGTGGAAAACAGAAAATCTTTCTTTATTTTAAGAGCTGCAGTTGAAGAGTTTTGTATGAAAAAACTTCCCTTAGGTTTGTAACTTAAACATTGCCCATCTGCTCTTGCCTTCCTGGTCTGCATTTACAGTAAATCTGAGATTTCCTTTTTTCAAAAAATACATTTGAAAAAAAAGTACAGATTTGGCCAACTGTGTTTGTAGAGATACAGAGAAATCTAACTTAGGGTGCCAGCATCTAAAATGATGTTTTCCTTTTGGTGCATGCTATAGGAAAGAAAATCTTCTGTTCTGGACTCTGTGTTAGCTTCAAGTTCCCTGTAGGATTTTCTGATTTCTGGAAGAGGAAGTGACATGAAAGCTTGAATCCTGGTTAGGTAGGGTACCCATCTGCCAAACTGTAGGGAAAGAAAGTAAAGGTTGGTCTCCCTGGGATCAGGACCAGAATCCATCGAAGCTGATGGGAAGATCCCAGGTGCCTATGGTGAAGCTGTATGGTGGAGCACTGAGAGCCTCTGCACCGTGTCCCCTGATAAGCTCATTGCCAAATCATGTGCCTTGCTTGCAGTTACATGGCTGGAGAGCAATGCCAATCCCTCAGCACAGAGGGTGGGATGAAAATCTCATTGCTCTCATATACTCATGAGTAGAATAAGACACTTTTTTTTTCTTTTTCTTAATATACTCTCACACGTGAAAGAGGCTTCAGGTCATGGTTTTGAATTAAATCCAGAGTAACTGCACCAGAGACAATTTATTTTTTCTGGTGGAAAAACAGGTAGAAATTATAATCAGGCCCTTTAGTTCTGTCCCTGAGAGGAAGGGTGGCTCACAAAGCATCACCTCTGGGTGTATTATTGGGGTCTGGCCATGCCTGGTCACCAGCATGGAGGCAGAAGTGACTTACTCCTCAAGGATAACCTGTGAGGAAGGGATGCAAAGGCAGGATACTTCACCCACTCCCAACTTGTATTTCTGTCTCTGACTCCTATTATTAATGAACTCATTCACTTTCATAAAAACAACTACACAAGATCTTCTAACCATATCTATAAAACTATTTAATGCTCTTTTCGAAACAAGGCATCTTACAGCCATAGTAATTGAAGTTTTACTAGACCTTTAAATGAGAAGCAGCTACTTATTAAGTTTTGATATGGTGAGCTGATTAGACAAGTTAAACATAAAGGCACAATTTATGCATAGTGTATAACCACATGTGCATGTAGTGCAGTTCTTACACTGGTGTTTGGCACTCACTGCAATAGGAAATCCTGCTAGGTACACAGTTTTATGCCACTTACAGGTTACAAGTAGTAAAGCGAAAAATGCTGGGTTTTACGGGAAAATAATATTCATAAATCTCCAGCAGTGAATTACAGTATAACTCAGAGCTGTCTTTGTTTTGCTGCTGCTATGAATTCAATTCTGTTGCCAGTGCAGAAACAATAAACACAAAGACCAAAGTGGAAACCACTCCCCTTGCATTTGGCAAGTGCTTATATCCAATTTACAGCTGGACTCTGAAAACAGCTTCTGAAACAGTGCTAATAACAAAGAAGTTCCCACAGCTGCTCATTTTTTGCCTCCTAGTGAAGTGAAGCAGTCCATTGTGTACAAGTTAAAGATTTCTTCTGATGCCTTACCTGGCTTTCCCAGTTCATCTGTCTCTGTTCTGTATCTCTTTCAATGTGACTCATATTTATTTGCCTTTTGTCTGATTAGGCAGCTCGCTTAGGGTGCTGTGTTTTAAAGAGCTCTCCCTTATAGAGTTCTCACAATGGAGACACTATGATGCCTGAACAGTCCTCTGAGTTTAGCTCCTCCTGATCTGGCATAATTATGTTTTTGCCAACTGATTTGGTTGCAATGTGCCAAATTGCAATGTGCCAAATTCAGGATCAGTGCTCTGCTGTGACCATAAAAGCAGTTTTGTTATTTTAAGTATGTAGGGTTTTACCATCAATGTCTTTAGTGGAATGATCTCAGGGAATTCAAATATTTCATTTGTTGAGGCGCATCACCCACAGGTAAAATGGTCAGTACAGCCACGTTTTTTCAGACCTTGGTTGATAACAAAATAGCACACATCAAGAAAAAAGTTGGCCTCTGCTTTCATTGCACTGTGTTTGTATGGCCCACATTGTAATAGTGACACTGAGCTGCTGTGTGGGCATTTCCACTAGCACCTTTATAACTGATTCTTGAAAGACCTCACACATGCAGAGCATCAGGAACGCCAGCAGCAGTGTGGACTCTTTGTGCGCTTAGGTACCTTGCTGACTCAGGGCCAGAGTGAGTGGAAGAGTCAGGACATTTGAAGAAGAACAATCACCAAAAATTAACCATTTATTCTGCCTCTGATGTAAGAAGATTACCCCAGGAAACTGGAAGGAATGTCTTCCCCCATGCAGCATTGAACAAACACCAATTTTCTTCTAACACAGCAAGCATTGGCCAATATTCAGCGGCAGACTAATAGTCTTATCTGGTGTGAGGAGCCTTATCTGTGATTTGTTAGCATGGGTGTGATGCTGCAACTAAAATGTTGCACCACAAAGTGACAACACCAACTGGCTTAAAGGGAACTATTTTTATCTTACACTGAGGTAAGCAAGGAAAGAAGGAGGCTGTAATTACACTTAAACACCTGAACTAGTTGTGGGTTTCAACCTCCTTCAAATACTCAGTAGAGGTTTGGGACCTCTAGTGAATTTAAGTCTCTCCACAACTGATTTGCTCTTCTTCCATACCTCCTGAAGTCTCTTTGGAAGTACTTCACAAGCCCCAGATGTCCCTGGACTCAGGCTGAAAGATTTTTGGTTTAAAAGCATCAGGAAGTCTCTAGGAAGAGCAAGTGAGCTGTTAGGATCTCATGTGGACAATCAAGACTTTGAATATCCTTATTTTAAATATTTTGAACAGTATGCCAGCATAAAAAAAAATCCTTTTGAACTGAAACTGAGAACTCTTATCTTGAAATAATAAAAGATTTCCTCAAACTGCAAAGTTCCAGTATGCACAAGAGAAATGGTTGTGTTTTCTTTAAATATGATGCTCTGGGCATTGCCTGGTATTTTGCTACTTATAGTCTTTCTCAGAAGAACAAAATGTAATAGTAAAATGTACCAGAGTGATACTTTGAAGGCGAGCATACATATTTCTTTATTTCTTAGTTCTAGCACAGTCACAATTTTATAGTTTTCTACTTACTAGCTTATATTTGAACACAGAAACTTACATAAAATTCAAAACACAATCAGGTAGAATATGAAATAAATATATAAGATAAACTACTATGAATATGATAAATGCATCTCTTTGAATTGTATCATTTATTCATGAGTGTTTTCTAGTTAGCTCAATAAGCTCCTTAATAACTGTGAGCTGAAGACCAGGTGAAGCAAAGGGACTGATGGAAGATCTCTTTGCATCTGCATTCAGCTCTGTGCTATTTAGGAATGCAGACCATTGCTGCTGAGAAGAGGCTCCACAAATGCGCAACAGAAATTAAAGTTACTCATATGGGACTGGCCTGTTGGGAGCTCCAAGGCATTAAAATTCTCATTCCCTTCTACCTTGTTTTTCTGAGTGTGGTTAGCCAGCATGCCACTCCTAGGGGGATGAAGGCTGGAAATAACCCTTCCACCTACTACTACTGTGAGTTATTCTGCCTAAACCCACTCCTGTAAGATTACTTACAAATCAGGAGTCCCAAGGACCAGGGTTCTGTCACACACTGAACTGAAAATATTTGTCCTCCAAGCAACATCTTACTTTCTAATTGTTTTCAGGTTCATTTACAGTTGTCAATACTGATCAGTAAACAAGACCATGATTTAGCATTTGTCTGTCTGAAATTCTGTGGTTTTTCTCCATTTAGTTTTGATAGCAAGGATTGATGGGTGTTCTTTTAAGATCATCATTCTAACAGAGCATTTTGAGTCTGGGTAAGAGAGAGTTTCTTACATTTTTTGTTCTTTCTGTAGGTTCACCACCAATACCCAGAACATTGTGGGGCTGCCTCTTCACCCAAATGTTTTATTGGATGATGAAAAGACAAGTAAGGGAAATGTCCTGATAAGATCTCCTGGGATTGATTTCTACATGGAAATTATATCTATTGTATTAAAAAAGGGTCTGTGCAGTCAGAGGTCGTCACATCAACTCACATCGTGAAGTATGTTTGATGGTAATCTGGATAGGTACTTCTTTCTTTGATTTGAACTTCAGTAAATGTGTTCACTGGATTTTCTGTGGTCTAAGTGCAGAATGGGTCCAGCTGTGGAGGTTAGCACCATCAAAATATAATCAAATTATGCTGGGAAGGTCTTTGTCTTCAGTAAAAAGAGTAGCTATGGTCCACTGTTTTCCAAGGAGGGCTTGTCTGGAGGGGTTTGCCTTAGAATAAAGACAAAGCAGGATGATAGCCAAGCATCACTTACAAACATCACCTGTGAGCACATATTGCATGTGTGGCTGGTACAGGTTAAAGTTTCCCTCATTTCAGTGCATTAATCTCAGGAAGTAATTAAAGAAAGATAAGAGAGAAGTAGAGGAAAGCAATTGTCAATGCCAGCAGAGGCTTAAACATAAAACAGGAGAGAAATAATGATGTATTATATTGTCTCTGACCAGATGAAGAGTTTTCTTCCACCCCTCGAGGCAGAACTGTAAAAACAGAAATAGTCAGCTCCCTACATCTCTAAAGATTACCCAGCACACTTGGGTAATCTGATTATTAGAAAAACCTGACCAGACCTCTCATATAGCTTAAGAGAACACTGTATCTTCTAGACCTCCTGGTCATGCTGGACTGTCCCCTTAGATTTCCTAGCATGGTCCATTTGTGGCTAGTTACACTTCCTTAGAGATTCAGTAATTATCCTAACCCAGAAAATCACCATTTCTGACACAGAGTTTCAAATTTGTCTTCCCATCTTATTTGAAATCTGTGCATGTAATTCTGCTCTGCTACTAAAATGGCCTTCTTTTTATCTTTTAGTCATCCACCCTTTCCAAAATTAAAACTTCCTCTGAAGAGAAGCGCACCAATATCAGGTACTCTGACTCCATGCACACCTATGCATGTGTATGTGTAAAATTCAGAAACACCTTACAGCAAGTAACAAAGTATAGATAGGGGAAATATTTTTTTGATAGAAGCCAAGCTTGATAAAAGGAGTGCACACTGTCGTGCCTGAAAGTATGGTATTAATAATTAAGCCATGCAATCATTACCTCAGGATATTATTTCTTAAATATCTCTTGCAAAGGCAATACGATTACATATGAATTATATCAATTTTCCACCAACAAAAAAAAATTCCACAGAAATAGGAATTGAATTACGCTGTCCAATTTGCTGTAAAGTTCATTGTACGTGAAGAAATTAATCAAAGCTACCACCACCCATTTTTATGGGAACATAAAATGATGTGAACTTCCATTTTTAATAAAGATGCATAGCTCTTTTATGAAGACTGACTAATAACACTGTAATGAACTGAAATGTTACTGATACATTAAAAATGAAAATTTTGAGGGATGTGTTTACTGAGTCTCCTGTTTCAAGCCAAGCAATGCTTCCATTTGAATCTGCCTATAGAGAAAGGAAAAATCCAAACAAAAAAGTAGATGTGAACTCTGTGTAAATTTGTCTCCCACATATATAAATGGCCAAGAACATTCTTTTTATCTACCTTCTTCCACCTAAATGATCCCTCAGACAGACGAGGGCTGTAATCTCCAGCAATCTGAGATTTTCAGATGTTGTCCAGACATCTCTATGTTGCCACAAATGTCCATAGTGGATATTCCCAACCTAATTCAAAGGGCTATGAGACAATGAAGGAATTTTATTAGGTTCCAAATTCAAGGGGATTGTGAGCAGTGACATGCCTATACATTTTCTGTGCAGTATAAAGGCTTTTAATCAGGGAGGCAGTCTCTCCTTCCCACAGAAGAATGCTAATTAATTAAAGTAATATGATATTAATTGAATAATTGGCAAGCTAATTTATTTTGACTGTGCTCACATAGCTTTTGCTCTTAGGTTTTTGGTTTGTTTTTTTTAACAGTCTAAGAAGTTATGCAATTGTCTGGAATATTTGCTGAAACAGGGTTTAAGCATGTAGTGGAAAGCAAGTGGGAATATCTCAATCACAGCAGAGGGTTCTCAGAATGCTGTTTATCTGCCCTGAAAGTAAGTACAGCTCTCCTTTCTTTTGGACAACGAAATTGAAACAGAGGCAAAATCTTGGGTAAGCAAATTTTTGTGGGTTGTTTTTTTTTTTTTTGTAAGTTTTATTTGTGTTTTTTTTTTTCTTCTGAACAGTCATTCAGCCAGTTAACTTTGTTCACCAGGTGTTTTTTTCATTTCTCACAAATGACTGTCTAAATTAGAAACTGTCAGAAGTTTCTTAGTTGCTAGAATTCATCTGGAGGAAATCTTCAAAGCCTTTTATCATGGGTGGTCCTTTGCTTTGCCTCTTCTTAACCCTTGTTCTAGTTAACATTTAAAAAAAAATTAAGGGTAATGTTTCATAACTGTGAGAGGTAAAAAGCTAATGAATAATAGAATTGTTAGTAATAGATAAAGGTGGACTTCTTGATTATATTTACTAATTTAACTTAATCATTAGCGTTTTATGTGATACTCAGAGACATCATATGATGAGTCAGGGAATTGACTTGTTTACTTGTCTTTCTCAGCTCTGTGAATCTGAGCATCAATCAAATGCTAGAAATTTGTTTAGCTAGAGGAGTGATTACTTGCTTTATGAACTCTTTTGGACCACTGCTGCAGAGGAATAGTATTTCGGGAGTATCATCTGCTCCTCTCTTGCCCCTACCTCCAACTGCCTCGTTCTAAAAATGTCCTTTCTGTGGATCCTAAGAGGGACCACATGCATCGTCTTAAGACCACTAAACTACAGAGATGGCAACAAGAGAGAAATACAATATTCCAGCTGGATGATCACCAAGCAGTCTGATTCACTTAGTCTAATGTTCCCAGTCAGATTCTGGCAACGAAATAAGCATGTAGGAGGTTGCAAACTGATTAGTTTTAATTAAAATAATAGAAAGATCCAAGCCATGGACCTCAGATTTGAGCTTCTTTAATTTTTTTCATGAGAAAGGATATCTGATTAAATCTTATTCTTAACCTGTCCCTCAGGCCTTTAGGCTGATTTGAATTCAAAGCCACATGGATCTGTACAGCTGTTTGTAGAAAACTGCTTTGCAAATTGATTGTCCTTTTGTCAATCCATACCCATAGCTCATCTCCAGAAGTCCTCAGCTCTGGATCTGTTCTAGGACTTAATAGTGTTGCACCAGCCTACCTCTGGGACAACATCCAGCTTGGTCCTCATTGCTACATTATTCTTAGTATCACTTAGTTTTAAAAGTCTGGACTTATGTCAGTGTTCCACCAGGTGCTGGACATTTTGTGACATCCCAACCACAAAAGGTTACTTTTTCCCATCAGGGAGCTATAGATGTTGTAAATAATGTTGAAAAATTTTGGGGCCAGCAATAAGGAGACTAATAATAATAATAATAATAATAATAATAATAATAATAACAACAATAATAATAGGGTCTCCTGAATCAGGATTAAGGCTCCACAGGTGTTGAACAGCATTTCTGTGCAGAACTTTGGTGGCAGCTGGCACCAGCTGGAATCCCATTTCCTGCTCACCAGAGCTTCAAAGTACATCATTACATGTAGAAAAAAGAGGGAGAAATGTTGTTTGTCTTCTAATTTCTCTTAAAATCTTATGAATTTGTCTAAAATGCACCACTGAAAAAAACTACCACTGATTTAAATAAAAAACAAGAAAATAAAATCCAACTGACTAAAATAATGCCTATGCGCATAGAAGCATTTGTCAGATTCACTGATATATATTAAAAGGTCTTTCTTTCTGCTGAGCTGGGAGTGAAATATTTTTAAATGCTTCTTTGTAAACAGAAAATCCATGATTTAAATTAATGATTTATTCCTTTAAAGCCAGCGTGGAATCTATCTCTGGCAAGATAAGATGCACATTGTCTTCTATCTGCATATTGCCATGTAACTGTGCAATATCTGGCAGTGAATATGGAAAAAAAATCAATTTTGCCTGTTTTCAAGAATATCTCCTGAGTCTGAGATATGTCTCACTTGTTTTTCAAATACTGCAACAAGTAATTTAAGCTCTGTGTTCAGAGAAAGAACTTGTCTCTCTGTGCTTGGTGCATGCATACATCTGTATTACCTGATTGGCATTAATTTTTACCTGTTTTAAACAGAAAGATTGCAGCTCTCCTCCAGTGTTCCCCCTCCCACCCCACCCCCGAGGAAATGATCATTAAGAGAGTCCCTGACTCAAAGCTCAAGGAAGTCAATGTACACTATCAAACTGTGAGGAAGTGTTGACCACACTCAAGGCCCTGATACTTGTGGGGTTTTAAGGTTCAACTTTCTCTAAAGATTCGTGAAGACCTGAAAGTCTGGATATTACCAGTGAAGTCCTCAGTTCTGCATTTATGATGAATATTAAGCTTTTGGAGAACCTGCCAAGATTCACTACCAGATGCTGGCCTGGATCAATCATGTATCTTGTAGATTTATATTTTCTGTGCTCTTGAAAAGCTGCAAGTTGAGAAGATCATAGAACAGCTTAGGTTGGAAGGCATTTCTGGAGATCAGGTATTCGAACCCCCTGCTCAAACAGGGTCAGCTACTCATGTCCACTTGAGTTTTGAGCGTCTCCAAGGATACAGACCTGACAACTTCTCTTGGCAACCTGTGACAATGTTTGACTGCTGTCACAGGAAAAAAATAGATTTTCTTATATTTAGGTGGAATTTCCAAATAAATGTTTCAGTTTGTCCAATTGCCTCATCTCCCATTGAGAAGAACCTAGATCTTTCTGCTTTAATCCCAGTACTAGACATTTGTACACATTGATAAGACTGCCCCTGAGCCTCTTCTTCTCTGGGCTGAACAGGACCACCTCTCTTAGCCTCTACTCACATGCCAAATGCTTTGAGCCCTTAATTTACCTTAGTGACCCTTCACTGCTCTTCAACTCCTCTGTGTCCTTGTCTCTCTTGCACTGGGCAGCCCAGGACTGGACACAGAACTCCAGATGATGTTTCCTCAGTAGTGCTTAAATAGAGGGGAAGGATCACCCCCTTTTCACCTGCTGGCTGAGCTCTTCTTGATGCATCCCAGGATGCTGCTGGCCTTCTTTGCTGCAAAGCTGCATTGCTGGCTCATAGACAATTTGTTCACCAGGGTTCCATGGATCATTTCTGCCAATCTGCTTTCTGAGATGGTCAGTGCCCAAGGTGTGCTAGTATGTGAGATGACTTTGTTTTTCCCTTAGTTGAACTTCATGGGTTTCCCAATGACTCATTTCTACAGCCTGTCAAGGGTTGCTCTCAGCCTGCCCCGAGCAGCAGCAAAACCATCCAGTCTTCCAACCAGTTCCCCAGTTATGTGCCATCTGTGGATTTGCTGAATCTGTTGTCAGAGTCATCAGTGAGAGGGTTACACAGTGCTGGTCCCAGTATTAGCATTGGAGTTGGTTAGTGACTAGGGACTGACTTCAGGCTGCATCGGAAGATCTCATCTCTTTTGAGCCCAGCACTTCAGCCAGCTTTCAAATCACTTCACTGTCTCATATATTTAACCCATACATCACTAGGTTGTCAGTGAAGATGTTGAAAAGACACAATATCAAAAGTCTTACTAAGATGAACCCATCCATGGCTCTCCCCTCACCCACCAAGCTTTCCATCTCACCATGGAAGGCTATCAGGCCGGTCAGACACAATTTCCCTTTGATAAATCTGTGCTGGCTGCTGCTGATCACCTATCTTTCAAGTGTCTGGAAACAGTTTTCAGGATTAGCTGCTCCATCACCTTTCCAGGGATCAAGGTAAGGCCGGCCTGTCTGTAGCTGCTTGGATTCCTCTTGCCCTTCTTGAAGACAGGAGTGATATTTGCTCTCTTCCAGTGCTTAAGAACATCCCCCTCGACCACCTTGACCTTTCTGAGATAATTAAGAGCAGCCTCACAAAGATATCTGACAACTCTTTGGTGCATCCCATAAGGGCCCATGGAATTGTGTACAACCAGTTTCTTTAAATGTTCCCTAAACTACCCAAGTAGTTCCTAGAATACACTAAACTTCCTTGTTCCAGACCTACCAAGGTAAAAACCCAAAACCTGATGTGAAGAAGGCATTGGTTACCTTGGCCTTTTCAGAGTTCTTTGTTACATGGGCCCCATTCCATTTGGCAGCAGGTCTCCATTTTCCCCAGTATTTCCCTAGCAGCTGGTATGCCCTGTGCTACAGCAAAGCACGGCCCAGAGTGCCAGGGCACAGCACTTATTCCAGCTACCTATGAGCACTACTTATGGAAATAAACAGGACACGACAGAAGCCAGGGCTGGGCTCTGTGCTACCTTCTGCACCTCGGGATTTCAAGCAGCGCGTGCAGAAGTGCACCAGGAGCTGCAGAGGCTGACTTTGAAAAGTCCAGCTGCGAATTTAAAGTGATATGAGCTCCAGCTTAATGAAACTGTATTTTCTCCTCTATGACAGATATTTTACCTTTCCCTTTGTCTGCCCCCTTGCTTGCCCTAAACTCAGCTTGCTCCGACGGGATGCATCCTCAGCCAGTCATTCCCTCAGGCAGGGTGAGCTTCTGCTGCTCCATTTTTGGCAAAATCCACAGCACAGATTTCTAAATGTCTTGTATTTATTTCATTGCTGTTTTTTGTGCCTGTGCACAAAACCTTATGTTTGGTGAGTAAACAGTAGGTAAACATTTTTCACAGAGAGTTTTTATTTTTTAATAAACAAAGTAATTTTCTCAACTAGTTCCTTTCTTACTCTGCTTCATAATATTCAGAGGAAATAGATGGTCTGTTTCAACATCAGGGAACTGGAGGGATAAGAATAGAGACAGCAGTGTGGAAGCAATGGGTCCCTCTTCTGCCCATATGGTTCAGGTTTGCATTTTGGCTGGCACAATAATGTGATTGCTGGCAGATCGAATGTTTAGTCTCCAGAGCAAATAGCAGCCAATGAGTTGGGGTGTAATGTACATGTGGAGATGTTCATAATATTCCACACAGGCTGAACCTACAGCAGGAGCGAATTCAGCTGCAGTGAAAACAGAGATGCTGCATGAATCCTTCTGTCAGCACAGCAATGGCATTTCCAGGCTTTTGCGTTTGGGAAGAGGAGGAATGTGCCTCTAGGGATGGAAAACGCCACCAGCCTCGGATTCTCTTGTGGCAGGAATTTCTGACTTGCCACATAGAAGGTGATGCATTCTGATGAGCCTGAAAGTTACATTTCATCACTGCTTTATCACCCGATGAATCATTACAGCAGATGAATGTTAATTGTAGCTAAACAAATGGGCATGTCCTCTCTACCCCCAGACAGCTGCTACTGCTGTAAGACATTAGGCAGAGGGTGCAAAGTGCTTCTGGATGGAAGGGAAGTGCTACCCGTGCCTCTGGAGCTACATTTCTGCAGTGTAATGAAATGCCAGGTGTGGAAGAGTGTTTGGATAGGAGCAATTTCCATTTGCTTTGTGGTTTGCGTTGCTCTGGGGACACGCACAGTGCAAAGTTTCCTTAAGTGGTTGTTTGCTCACGGGCAGGAGGATCTGCATGGGAACAGAGGTGGCTCAGTCATACACCATTGCCCTGGTGTCCCTGGGGTTGAGAGGATGCCTGGCACTGCTGGATAAGGTCCCACTGGAATGGTGTGAGAGGCTGCTGAACCCGGGCACCAGGCAGAGTAGTGCCAGCAGCAGTCCTTGGTTGAAGGGTTCTTTGACCCTGGAAAACAAACTGATAGGGCAGTTTGGGGTGTTTTCCTCTGGCAGTAGTCCCTCTTGGCTGACCTAGTGATAAACATTCTGCAGCTAAGCCACTGAGGCCTGGGTTTTCTGATAATGACTTGGATGACTCGAATTCTCCTTCTGCTGTTATAGGAACCAAAGCAAAGTGTATTGGGGTGCCCCATTTCCCCCACTTCCAGTTTCTCCTCAAGAGGACACACCTGGGAGGCAGTAACCTGAAAAAACAACATTTCCATGCCATTGCAGATCCTCTGTCATATGATCTGTTTTGAGGAACACAGCTGCATGGCAAGAGAGGGAGGTTATCAAGTAAGGGATGGGGAGCTAAGATCTCAGACCTGCTCTCCCTGCAGGACATTTTAATATTTGGGAAATTTCATGGCTGCAACAGAAGGAGACAAGTCAGAAAAGAAAGTAAAGTGCTAAAAGCTAGGGGCAGTTGTGGGTAAAATTTAGCCATCTGAAAGTTAGATACAAGCATTTTGGTGTGTGAGGGTGAGCATCTGTAGCTGGCTTTAAAATATAAAATCTAAGCACTCATTCTGGGTTGAAAGAGAGCTCTGCCCCTGACAGGGGCACCTTGCCATCAGTGTAATTCCGATGGCAGCAAACACGTAACACACGGTGTGTCATTCCCAGCATGTGGGGCTGTCTCCACAGGATTCCCCACCTGGAGCTATCTCCTGGGGACTCTGGTTGTGCCGTGGGGAGCTGTTCTCTGCCTTGGAGCCTTCCTTCCCCCGGCTTGGCTTGTCTGGCAGGTATCTCCTCAGCTCAGCTGCTGATGGCAAGTGAGAGGAGGGGAGCGAGGAGATCCTCACAGACAGTTCAAACGCAGACTAAGAGGCATGTGTTGAAATGTCGTCAAAGTAGCAGGAGTTCATTTTATTGAGGAATACATATAATAAAGATAGAACAAAGGGACTGAAATGGTGAACAGATGGGCGGGTGTTCTTCAGTGGCTCAGGAGCTGTGTGAACATGCTGGTTTATGCCCTCCCCCTCTTTCTGCCTTTTTTTTTTCCCCTTGGTTTGGTTTGCTTTAGTTTTGATGCATCAGGGTAGGATGTGAGATGATATGCCAGTATATGTCAGAAACTTGGGGAAAATAAACCCCCTTTTTCTAACATCAAACTACTGCTATCAATAGGAACAGCAACTGTTCAAAATTTGTTTCAGAGCTGCCAAGAAGTGAACATTCATAGGAGAGAGAGAAAGAGAGAGAGAGAAGGGAAAAAAATATTTTTCCCTGCTGTTTGCAAGGTGGACACAAATGCAAGCGGTAGGAGGCTGACAACTTGACACATGTCTAATAAATCTAAAGCATGGGAAAAAAGTCAACAATTCACTGTACAAGAAAGCATTACCGGGATAAAAAAGTACAATCCAACAAACTTCTCACTTAAAAATATGTTTATTCCCAAATCGGTGAGGAACATATATATTAGAGCCTCAATTTCTCTTCTCCTCCCCTCTGGATGTTCCTTTTTCTGAATTTCTTTTTTTTTTTTAAACCGGGGACACATTAAGTCCTGTGCAGTGGAAGCTGAGGTTTGCTGCATTATAAATGAACAAGGTGCAGAAGCCGAGTCCAGCGAGCAGATGTTGGGAGCTCAGCGTGCTGGTGACAAAGGGCTAGAGTGCAAGAAGCTTCCATCGCACGTCTGTTCTTCAGCACGGAGCAGGCAAGGTTTTAATTTGACAAGTTGGTTGGATGCAGGGAATTCACAGATCTCGGTGAAAGCCAAACAGATTTGGCCACCTACTGCATGGCCACATTCAGCTGAAAGGGTAGCAGTTGTGGAAATGTCTCCTGCTCCAGCCGCCAGACACCACGCACACCGCGGGGAGCCTCGAGGAGGCTTGTTTACCACAGGCAGCAAATTCCTTTAAAAGGGAAGAAGGGGGAAAGAAAGAAGTGGAAGAGGAAAAAAAAAAAATCATGCTTCTGTTATCAAAATAATTAGGCATTTTTACTTCAGGTTGCTGGTTTTTTATTTTTTAAAGCTCTTCATCCTCTTGTTTTTTAATAGTTGGTATGTTATGAAATGCAAGAATGAAAATGAATGCCAAAACTAATGGAAATTTTCCTACAAGCCTCATGTAAACAGAAACATCAGCATTAAAGTTATGAATCTTAATTTGTGCCACTGAGCTAAAATTTGTATCTTACTGCATTAAAGGAATATAGACATACAGCACTGTGTAGTGTCTATGTGCAATAGAGAAAACTGACATGGTCTCTCCAATTTATGGGGAAATTGACATAATTTTGCAAAAAAAAAAAAAGGAAAAAAGAAAAACCACTTGTGAACTGGATTTTGCATAATGGGATTAATTTGGTTGACTGTCACATCAACTGTGCTGCAGAATGCAAGTTAATCACAACATCAGTCTGATTTAAAAGAAGAACGAAGAAAAGGAAAAGGAAAAAAAAAAAAAGAAAGGTATTTTCTTCCTCTCCTCAATTATTGTTTCATTTTAAGATGCCTTTTTCCCTTTCTTTTCCGTGGTAGCTCTGGCAGACAAGGCTCGTGTATATTTGCAATGGCCACCTCAATTGTTTTTTTTCCCTCCCCCATGTACTCTTCACAGTAAAGCAGGGGAAAAATATCAATAGCTTTTGCAATCCATGCAAAAGTGCTTCCATGGCATGGCACAACTGTGTTCGATCAATGCTTAGGCTGATCAACAGAGCCAAAACAACTTTAAATATTTTGTCATACGGACCTCCCTTATTGCCTTTTCTCCCACTTACCACCCTCCCTGTGAAAGCCACATTCAGCATTGGGCTCTCCACTGAATCAGCCCCACCAAACCCTTTTCCCACCTCCATCCCTGCTTGTGGCAGTAGCAGCTCTGTTCCTCTGGCATCTGTGCATAAGTTCAGAGAGAAAAGCAAGCATATGTCAGTTATTTTGTGGCTAATTTCTGTCCATTTTTCCAGAGGTATGGGATGAAGGAATTAAATCAACCTTCTTACTGGCTCTCACATTGTATTCTTGGCAAAGGTACTGAAAACAGAGACAGCACATGTACATGACACATCACTTAAGTCCTCTGGTTTCTATGGTTGCAGTAGATTTTGCTTTCAGGGGGCATCCTAGGAAGGAGATAATGCCGTGCAGTGCTTTGGGCACGGTGTGGTTGAAGAATTAGCTCTGGGAATTGATCGTACCGTGATAGCAGTGACAGAGAACAAGGAATCCGGGCTGCCGGGATGTCAGAGCAACTTGCGCTTCCAGGGGACGGTGTCGTGTCAGCGATTCCTGAAGGCCCTGGCGCCACTCTGCAGCCGGTGACTGCTCCTCCATCCCTGCCTCCCTCGCAGCCAGCACGCTCCTCCATCCAGCGCAGCGCGCTGACTAGGTTAAACAATTACACTACACTAATTGGCCTGTGTCGGTCCTGATGAGAAAGTAAACAAATACTGCAGAGAAAAGCTGAGACAAATTGTATCTAATTAAATTGATGAAACAAAAAGTGACAATATTTTTCCCCAGGAAAAAAAAAATAGGCGACTTGTAACATGACAAATATTGCGTGCTTGCAGCCATGTACCCCACCTGCTGAATTTCACACCTTTGTTTGGACATGGCTGTGCCAAGCAGGGGAGAACAGTAGTTCCCATTAGTGTCCAAACTGCTGGGATGCTACTCTTTGCACACAGGGAGAAGGTTGGCTGCCACCATTTAGCCATTCCACCGATGCTGCTTGTGTGCATGCCTGCACGTGTGTGTGTGTGTGTGTGTGTGTGTGTGTGTGTGTGTGCGTGCTCTGAGCAGGCTGGGTTGACAGCAATACTTCAGTCCATGAAAAGAATCCTCCCTTCCCTCTTTGCCCACAGGCTAGTTGGCCCATTCCTGAGGCATGAGCCTCCCATGCCTTCTTATCACCCACCAAATCTCCTTTCTTGTGACAGCCACCATCTTGGCTGATCCTGGAGGTAGAAATCCCTGACCTCAGAGCTGAAATCATAAGGCACATCATCTTTTATGAGAGAGCAGTGCTGTCTGTCTGTCATCAGCATCAGTTTTCTGTGAATCACAGCAACCTCTGATACATTACCCTGGCATGAAAGTCTGGGAAGACACAGGTGAGTAGGTGGGACCGTTCTAGGTATGGATAAATTTTTTTCTTTTCACAGAACAAAAGAGAAAAAGCCAGGAAAAATACCATACAGTCTAAAGCTCTGCTGTCTCCTCTCCTGCTATCCCTATGTCAATGACCTCAGTTTCACATAAAGTCACTAGTCCCTTATGCATGTCAAGCCGGAGCAGAAACAGGGAAGAGCCTCCATGCACCCCTCTTAAAATCAAGCTGGAAAACCTTTTAAATCACTTTGCTCTGATGAGTTGGTGAATATGAGGACACATCCTTGATTCACCTGGGAAAGGATTACTTAAGCTTGATTACTTGGTAGGACGTTAATAAGTAGGTAACTTCTGTTTTGGAGGTCATGAACACACAACGTGACAACCAGAGAGCTGGGGCCACTAAAATCTCCTTTCTCTAAATATCAGGGAAACCAGTGGAAAGGCACTAAGTACAAGATCCAGCCAGCCACAGAAGCAGCTGCAATAGTGGTAGCTATGTACGTAGCACACAGCTGAGTATTTCCATCCTAATCCTCTACTTCGAGCTGCTCAGAGCTTTCCAGATGCTTTAGTTATCAGGATAAAATGTTTCAGGCCTGGCATCTGGCAAAATGAATATTTTCAATAGTTCGGGATAAAAATGGTTCCATTATTCTTGAGTGGGAGAAAAGTCCAAGGATCAAGGAAACAGATTTTTTTTTTTGTGTGATTTTTTTTCCTAATAGTTTATCTGCTTACATCTCTGAGAGACCAGATTTGAATACTGGCATGAAGCAGCCCTTGCTGAGAGGGTTACTAGAGATTAGAACACATTGCAGCTATTGACCAGTGTGTTACAGGGAAATTTCTCTGTGATCCAAAAAGGGTTATGAGTCCTTGGAAATTATCCAGTGGACTTATGTAGTTTATTTAGGAAAGCTGATCCTCCCACTCTCCCCTCACACATACACAGTTTCTCCTAGTAATATTGGGAGCTAGCATATTCCTTGTTCGTGACTAATTTAGCTATAGAGAGATCCCAACAGAAATTAGCAAGATGAACCGTGTGACCCCTTGAGATCCCCTCTGGCCTAATTTTCCTATTGTCTAGTCTAAATGCACATCTGATTCATACCCTAAGTCCCATATAAACTTCATATCACTTGTGTAAATCTGTTTTTCGAAGTCCACTGATGAGCCATAGCACATAATAACATTACAGAATGATGTTTGGTGTTTTCCCCTGTGCTCCTTCAGGTTGGTGCATGCTGAGCAGCCCACACTATGCAACACATGTATGTTTGTGTGTTGAAACTGCAGTAAATTCAGGGTGTGGTGTAACCCACTACTACTCACGCAGCTTGTAGAAGACAGGAGGGAAACACTGTGCCCTGAGATGGCTGTGAATTGCCCTCTACATAAGGGACCTGTTCACGTTGCCATAATTTGACTCTGTTCTGCAAGGCAGACATGGGTACTGGAAGAAGTGTTGTGCATCTTCCAGGCAGGAGGTGTATTCTGCATGAAAAATTGGGCAACAAAGATGACCTGGTTACCCATGCTGCAGATAGGAGCAAGCTAAAATAAAGCCACTGCCCCTGGCTCTGTTGTCCTTGCAGTAGCTACACTGCCTCTGTGAACAACTAATAGATCAATCAGACTGAATGTACACATGGCTTAAAGGGTGCAGTTGTGAGGGTTTCGCACTAGTTCAGACAACCTGGGTGGTAATTAGTGCTCCTTATACTTAGGTTCATGCTGAACCCTCTCTAGCTGAAATCATAGGAGTGCTGCACCAAATTCAACAGGGGCCTTAGCAATCCAGGTCAACTGAAAAATGCAGCATAATAGTAACATAATACATCATAACAGAAAAATAAGTAGAGAATATGGAAAAAAATAAGTAGAGAATATGGAAAAAAAAATAAGTAGAGAATATGAAACTAGCATGTCCACTTTAAAGGTGAGTAGCTGAGTCACAGAGAGACAAGAGACTAAATTCCCAAAGGCAGGCAGGCAGGTAACTGACGAGAGAGTACTTGCCCAAATTGGACAGGAAGTCAATAACTGGGCTTAACTTTGATCTCCTGACTTGCAATCATCTTATGATGCAACTATAAAATCAAGCCTCTCCCCAGGGCTTCTCAGAAAAGGTGAGTTATTTCTGCCCCTTAGCAGACACTGGTGCAGTTCTCCTGGCTGGACGTGGGAGAGCATCAGCACCTGCAGCATCCCTCAGCCCATGGGATGGGGCAAGGAGGGTGCCGCTGGAGCCCGCACCCCAGATTCACTTTGTGGGAAGGTTGGACGACTTCTGTACGAATAACTGACTGACTTGTTGCTAGGGAACAGTTGGGAGGCATGCTTTTGATCTCCCATATGCTTACTACTAATAAATAAACAAATAACAATAATTACAACAAACCCCAAGCCTGTTGTATCTCCAAGATTAATTAATGATGAAATACAGCTGAAATTCTGCAAAAGAAGGCAGCAAGGTGGGTTAGATTTCATATTTTCCTGCTGTGTATGGAAATGATGGTTGAAATTAACATTTTTTTTTCCCTCTTAAAATTTACCTTAGCTGGATCAGGTTAGTGGGAGGAGTGGGGGAGTATTCCCTTCACAGACAGAGGATGAGAAGGCAGACAGTAAATCTCCCCATGCCAGTTTTACTCGCATCCAGTTTTTCCTGCCTAGTACAGTTAAGTTTTTTAGATACTTTACTTGCATTTCTAATTCAGTTATTCTTCTGAAATTTATTCAAAGGATTTATGCTTATGAAATTATAATATAATGCTGCCTATATGCCAATGAGCTGCAGGCAAAGAAAATAATTTTCTTCAATTTACAGTTATGAGGCTGGAAGAAAATGATGCCTTCTTATCACCTCTTTTTCTTTGTATGCCTCAGAATTTTTTTAAGTCTTCAGAAGGCAGGAGCTGATGATGAATTCTTAAGCAGATCACACTGATAATTGTATTTCAGAACTGTCAACTCTGTGAAGACTGTCCACGGAGGTGTCTCAGTTCACTTGAGCTATTTGTGTCACTGCTTCTCCAGGAACTCAGCCCTCAATAAAACCCAAATCACTGGGGATATTGTTAAGTCTTCTGAAAGGATTATTAGATCGAAGGAAAATTTATGGATGACACTTTGTAACAATTAATCAGGAACTGTTGATGAAGTTAAGTTGGTTCTTTATTCTTGAACAGAAAAAAAACCATACACAGCCCCTGTACAAATTGTCAAATGGCCTATTTTGTCACTCGGTTTGATTAATGGACTATTTGGAGTCCCCAAAAAGTCCTAGTACAAATAAAAAAGAATCATAAATATTGAATAAGCTCACAGCATGGATAACCTTGACTATGTTTTGGAACATTCTTGGAGAAAACTTTGCTATTCAGAAAATAAATTGCTAAGGGGATTTAAAAAAAATTAAAAATTTGAGATTTTGGAAAATGTCACCTACCCAACCTTGTCATCCTGATTAGCCTGTCATGATAAATTAGCTTTACTTAGCTTTGCAATCAGGTCAGAAACTGCTGGTATAGTACCACATTTTGCAAGTGGGGCTATACCTGGCCCACAAGAGGGGCACAGGATGGCAAGGAAATGCCATCCTGTGCATGGTGCTTTGTATGTCAGACAGTGCTGGGACTGCTAACAGGCTATTATCCTTTTGTACTGTAATTTATGGAAATGGAGCCCAAGGAGTGCTGAGAGCATGGGAGTCATGGTGCCATAAGGTTGTTTCTGAAAGGTTGGGCGAAAGATGGCCGGCGATCTGTGTATATGCAAATGACAAGACCAAAGCCTGAGCTGCAGAGAACACACACACACACACACACACATAGAGAGAGGTTCATGCCTTATATTCAGGACACGCAGTTTCCATCTTTTCCTCCTGCTCCTCTGTCTCTCTATTTGCAACTCCTGCGCCCTCCTTCCCCCGGAGCTCCCCCCCACTGCTTGATGCAGCTGTTTAGTCCTGACAGGTCTGACCAGTCATTTTTGCTAACCTCTGATAGCATCTAGGTCAGCGTGATCCCAAACTGGCTTGCTTTTGTTCTCGGTTAACAAGAAATACAATGCTATTAGTTTAGGCTGGGATTCCACAAAGCTCTTAAACTCCACGTGCTTCACTCCAAGAATGCAAGCAATTCCACTCTTCTCCTTCAGCAGGGCACTTCTGTGCCTGCTCAAAGTTAGGCACATGTGAGACATGCTTGGGCTGAATCAGGCCCTCACTGAGGAGAAATAGTGTCACTTTACATTTTCTTTAGTTGGCCCATTTTTCCAGCATGTGTAATGTGCCAGCTCACTACTCCATCTCAGATGGCATACAGGCAATAATGTACTTGAAAGCAAGGCTCAGGAAGTGGGAGAGATTGAGAAATCTGTGCAACTATTTCCAATAGCTATACAATAATAAATGTTCATCAGATTTTGTTAAATCTCTGAACGTAACACAGGAATTCAAACAGGGGAATTGTTTTTTGCCTCATGACTTTCTATAGGGAGCTATAAATATTACTTTACAATTCATTTTTATCTCCACAGTTCTCCACAATCACAGGTAGCCCTCTGCCTCCCACTGAAGAATTAGACTGCAGGAACAGAGAGGGCTGGACTAGAGGTGGCACATGGTGCACTGGGCACCTGTCTGGGGAAACCAAGGTGCTGGCTCTGAGATCTTGGAGTATTTTTGCTCCCTGCTGCCTTCTGTATCCATTTGGTCAGTGGTGACCACAGAGAAATGCTTTTCTCAGAAAGGTCTGCCTCAGAAAAGTAGGGACAGTAAAGTTGCAGGGATGGTTTGGTCCATTTTCATACTTGTACTTCAAACTGGTCATGCAGCATGTGGGAAAGAGCAGAGAAGCACCAAGTTTTCAAAGACTCTAGGTATTTCTTTAGGATATACAACTGAAAGCCTTTTATAAAGTACTTTCATAATTATACAGTACTATGGCCTGTGGTTAAAAAAATCCCATGGATATTACCAGCCCCAACTGGTCTGGGGTGAGGCGGGAGTTTTGTGGGGAAGATGACAGAGAGCTTCTGCTGAGGAGGATGCAGGTCAGCCAGCAGGCAGGAGTTCCCCCCCATGCTCTGCTTGGCCACACCATCTCCCTGGAGTAAACATCCTGCTGAGGACACCTTCTTGCAGTTTTCTCAGCAAAGTGCAAATCCAAGGTTCTGGCAGCGATTGTTAAGGATGGGAAGGGAGGGTGCTAAGAGGATGAAGCCAGGCTCTTCTCAGTGGTGCTGAGCAATAGGACAGAAAGCAATGGGCAGAACCACAATGTTGTTAGGGTTGAAAGGGACCTCTAGACCAAGATCATCTACACCAACCTTTCTGCCAAGGCAGGATGAGCTGGAGCAGGTTACACAGAAATGTGTGCAGGTGTGTTTGGAATGTCTGCAGAGGGAGACTCCACAACCTCTCTGCCACCCTCAAGGTAAAGAAGTTCTTCCTCATCTTGAGGTGAAGCTTCTTGTGATTTACTTTATGGCCACCGCTCCTCATCCTGTCACTGGCCACCACTGAAAGGAGTCTGGCACCATCCTCTTGGCATGTGCCTTGGAGATATTTACATGCAATAATGAGATCCCCTCTTCAGTCTTCTCTTCAACAGACAGAGTTACAGCTCCCACAGTCTCTCCTCATGAGAGAGATGCTCCAGACCCTAAATCCTCTTTGGGGGCCCTCTTCTGGACCCTCTCCAGAAGCTCCTTGTCTTTTTTGTTGTGAGGATCCTAGACCTGGACACACCACTTCAGATGTGGCCGCACCAGGGCCCAGTAGAGGGTGAGGATCACCTCCCTTGACCTGCTGGCCAAATTCTTTGCAATGCATTTCAGGATCCCACACAAGGAAACCCCAGTCACAAGGATGCATTGCCAGCTCATGTCAGCTTGTCACCCACCAGGACTGCCACGTCTTTCTTTACGTGCAGGTGACTACACCTGTAGGTTGCCAGAGAGGGTGTGGAATCTCCCTCACTGGAGATATCCAAGAATCATCTGGACTTGATCCTGTGCAATATAGTCTACAGGACCCTCCTTGAGCAGGGAGGTTGGACCTACTGTGGTCCCATCCAACCTTACCCATTCTGTAATTCTGTCATAATTCTGGTTAAATTCCAGTCCTGGTAATTGAAGGAATTCCTGCTGCTGATTCACCTGTGAAAGCCACAGTGCTCCTAGGCAGAGCCACCCAGGGTTGTCACAACAGGCTGGGTAACTGGCTTTGGGATGGGGCTCTTTCTTGCTGAATTGCAGGGATTCTTCCTGATGTGTTTTGTGTGTGATTTAGACATTTACTAGGTCAGAGAGACTGAGAGAAACTGAACAGACTGTTTAGTTGTTGGCATGGTCACAGGAGAGAGAAGAAACTTGTGCTCCATTTTCTGAGTCAGTTGAGTCTCTGGAGCACATCTAGGACCCAGAGCCTTCTCTGGAGAGTGAATAATACTTTCTCTGTCAAATATAGGTACTAAGAGTGCTTAGATCATTATCTCTTTGCTCCTGTAGGTGTCCAGATGTAAAGTTTTAGGTACTTTGAGGCAGTAGGAACAGGGTGGGAAATTGTGAATCAAATTCTGCGCTAACAGGACTCTCAGGCTGCAGAGCAGTGCCTTACTCTTTGTGCAAGAGATCCTAGAAAATAAGGTACTGCACAAGAAAGCACTGCAGCTAGCAAGAAATAAAGGCTTTTAGGTGTAGAGATTATGATGGCCAGTCAAAAACAGGGTGTCTGAGTTCTCTTGCTATGTTTAATTCAAAAAGGGGTATCCCTATTAAAAAAAATCCTTATATTTTTGTGGTTAGGACCCTCCTAAAATGTGTGCATTTGAATTACCTTGGAATAATGAATTTAAGTTTATTCCCTGCTTGCATCTCAGGCAGGTGCTCAGAACACTTCAAGGTTACCAGACTAGGTCCTCCCTGGTACAAGGGAGGGATACCTTGCACATGAATGTCAGCATGGCTTAAAGGCAGACCAGGCACGTAACACCATTGCAGTACCTGATGGTAGGGGAGTGTCTTGCAGAAAAGGACACATATATGGAGAACCTGTAGCCTGGAGAACCTTACCATTGCTGGAAGAGATGCAGACCTGGTGCCCCCTTGATACTTTGTTGGTGAGCAGAGGTTTGGAGATGTCAGAATTGGTGATTTTTCATAACCTATCCACGGCATGCTTGAGTAAATACTGCAAGGAGTCTTCCATTATGTGAACTCATAGGAAGGCTTCTCTTTGCGGCTCCTTTGGAGCAGATCAAAACCCTTTGCTTTCTAAAATAAACTGTTCCTAGTGTCTTTTGTAAAGCTGGCAAAAGAATAAGAGCAATCTCAGTCCACATTTTCTTCTAACTTTTCCAAATCGACGTTAAATAAAACACCCTCTACTAAAGGTAGAATTTTTTCTTTGATAACTCTATGCTCCCAAAAGAGAGCTCAAATCCAGGAAACATGAGGAAAGATTCAGCATCTTGAAGGGTGCAGATTTCATTGTTATTGTTTGCCAGTGAAAGAACAACAATGCATAAGAAAACATGTATACTAAATAACGCTAATTGCATTATAAAGAGCACCAGGCATCCTATAAAAACTTGTGCCTAAATGTGTCTGTAACAATTTGTCAGCAAATGATCTTCATGCAAAAGAGCCAAAGCAATTAGCTGGGGGCTGGCTAAGCTCTGCACTCCTTTCACATGCTGTGTAGTAAAACAGACCACCACCAAAAAAAAAAAATCTTGTATATCTCAAAATGCTAGGTCAGTGGTTCAGCTGTTTCACTAGAGTCTTTTCTGTGTTAATTTGCCATATTTTAGAAAGCATGTTACACATTATTCATTATTTTACCCTCTCTTCTCTCACTGCCCTGCTATGGTTTGGCTACATGTGCCTAAGAGTAAATCCCCTGAAGAAGAATTTCCATTCTCTAGAACTGAATCAACAAATAAGTTTCACCTGAAAGTGGACATATTATTCTCCAGGTTAAGGCTGATTTTTATTTATTTATATTTTCAAGCTTCTTTGACCAACAGGTAAGTAAAAGCCTAACTGTGACAATGGAATAACATTGACTTACCCCACCTGTTTCAGTTTAGTTTTTATGATTTTAAGTTAGTGCTTTCATTTAATCTAACCTGAACACCACCATCTGATTTTGAAGATATCAAGAGAAGAGTAAATGGCAGGTATACGAGTATAGAAGAGTATAATGGCAGGTATTTTCCCTCTTAAGAGGTGTTGTAATTTTATACACTAGGATAACACCTGTGGATCAAGCCACTCTGAGCTTTGGATAACTGCAGACTGAGAGTACTGTGAAGATGTGACTACAAATTTGCTTATACTTCTTTCCAAGAAAATGTCTGTAAGTTATAGTGGCTGCCTTGTATTTTTATAGGCTGGAATTGTGTTATTCATGGGATGTGGAGTACAACGTTGATTTTGTGCTTTGACTCTTCAATACTTCTGTAAATGCAGAAAGAGGAGAAAGCAATTTGGCTCCTGCTTTTCACAGATGGGAAGATATGGTCTTTGATCTTAATGCTAGAACTAGTAATCAAATGTTGGTTTCCTGGCTTTTAATGTGTGAATGAGTTGAAAGATGCTCTCGACTAGGCTAACAAGCCATGTGCAGTGGGTGAATGATGCTTTGTGTAGCTCATTCTTGACACATTTATGATATAAAACAAATGTATGAAGGTCTTTTGATCCGTGAGCTAAGGCTGCCTATGGTGACAGAGACAAGGCAGGAATATTTGGAGGTTTTGTAAAGTATCCACATGCATTGTTGTCTCCCTGCCTCTACCCTCATTTTGCTTAACTTTCTCTTTGTTATGTACAGTGCTTTCTGCTGGAATAGTGTTAATAGTCACTTCATGTGAGCTTCACTACTACACCTCCCCTGAGTGGAAATAGGGGGTGAAATCTTTTTAGACCTATGGTGTCTACATTTGGGCCTGGGAAAGGACAGGGCAGCTCTTTTGTCCAGGCAGCTGCACAGAACCTGCTTGTTTCCTCTTTATCAATGAACAGCACCAAGTGCTCAAAGAAATTCAGCAGCTATATTTTGCTTGGAATTATATGTGAAGGAGGATCCTCCTTCTTGTCATTTTATTTATCATTAACAGCCATTTTAATTTCTTCCCAGCGGCAATTATACTGATATCACCACATCTAAATCAGAAATGACACTGTAGTGGTTATATTATGTTGACTGGGCATCACCTAATTTTTAAGTGGCATTCTTGCCCCATCATTGTGATTGTATCCCTTTCTAATAAGTAATATAAGAAAAGATCTACATAATGGGAAAACATACATATTAATATATTCCATGACAAACATGTTAATTTTACATATTAATCATGGTAAATAGAAGTCATGTTTTACATTTTTCCTCTTCAGCACACTATTCTCTTGACAGCTTGCTTTCCCTCTGGTTCTATTCTTTTCTGGTGTACATTCCACTGCCTCTGGTCAGCCTGTTAGTTGCAGAAGGAGAAGGCAGGTCTAAAAGGAAAAAAGGGAAAACAATGTTACTGGATAAGGTAATATTGCCACTCTCCTCACTGCACTCAGGTCTGCATGAAGGGACTAAAATATGTGGAATAAACATATGTGTGTGATAATGAGATTGTTGGTGGAAAGTCATCTTGAAAAGACAAGGAGCAATTAAGCTTGCTTACTTATATAAGTTAGAATGACAAGATGCCACTGCTGGTCCCGCTCATCCATATAATAGGGTTCTCCTTCCCTGCTTAGCTGTATTGGGAGAAGCATTTCCTGTCAAACCTCTGCCATGACTCCACCATAAAGCAGTCTGCCTTTCTCCCTTTCATACACCATTCATTCTCACACTTGCATCACTGTCCTGATTTCAACTGAGTGCCTGCTAGCAAGCACCTGTATTAGAATAATTTAAGAATTCAATGCAAAGCCTTCATATAACTGAGTATTTATTTGTATTGGTGTACTCTCTTGTCCAATTTTAATTGAATACTTAAAGATGTCACTGGGGAGATGTGCAGGTTGTTCACAAATGCTTAATAATGCGATGTGTGGAGTCAACAAATAATGCACCTTTCTTTTGCTATCTTGAAGATTTAGATAGGATATCTTGGATGCTATTGACAAGGAGAGAAGTGTGGAACAATAGGAACATATGATAGTGTTAGATAACAATAGCTATCCTTATGCATCTTGAATTGAATGATGAAGCCATCAATTAGAGAAATAGCCCTCTGAGTATATATCATCAACAAGATGAATACCAGTACATTGCATTTCTGAATGGAGATCTCAGTGATCTGTAATTCAGAAAGGTAGTGAATAGTATACACAGTCAAACTAATTCTATTACTTTGAAAATCAGAAATCTTTTGCCCATGTTTTTTTGGTTTTGTGGTTTAGGGTTTTTTTAGCTACAAAACTCTTTCAGACACTGGAGGTATTTGTATTTTATATTAATAACTTAAACAGTGCCTTCTCAGTTAGTATTAAGATGCCATTCTTCTTCACAGTAAGAATATTTAGTGGACACTTTCAGGGCTTAAAAGAGTATGAGGAACAGTTCTTTCTAGTTGCTTGTCTGGTTTCTTAATTAATTCTTACACACAGGCATGAATGGGGATCCATTCACCCCCTGTGAACTCTGTTAGAGTCCCTCTCCATAACAAGGAGCAGACCTGGCATACACTCTATGCCATAGCCTCCATTTTCAACCTAAATTCTCTCATGTTCTCGTTGGAATATCTGATGGTTTCTATCCCTTCTGCAACTCCCAGATTTGGGTGGGGTTTTTTTGTTTTGCATTGGTTTGGGATTTTTTTTTGTTGTTGTTGTTTTATTTAGTTTTGTCTTGTTGTTGGGGTTTGTTTTTTTTTAATAATCATTAATATTGTTAATGGCAGAAAGGCAACAAGAAAGAGTCAAAGATACTGAAGCTGCATTATAATAAGTAAGGAATTCCCAGCTTTTACAGTTTCTGGTTATCAGTTTAATTTCTTTTACTTACATTTCAGATTGAGTAAATATTCCATGGCCAGGGCCAAAATTTTTTCTTGGATCTTTACCTATGTACCAAAATGTACAGCAGAGCAGCATTAGACAGTGAAAATGGCTCTGTAAGAGAATAAAGAAAAAATATGAGATAAGACTGTAATTAACAGAGTGTTTGACTAAGTATAAAATACAGTTAAAGAAATGAAAATACATTTTCATGACCACTATCTGTATTATTATTATTTTTGGTCGAGGGTTTTTTTAACATGGACTCCTTTGTGCGAAATCAGTTTTATGATCTAAATGTTTAGGTCCGCTTCATGTTTGTTTGCTTGTATGCAGAAGGTCATTATATTAAAAAATGGATCCTACCAGGCATGCCAGTGATTGTTGCAGTGAAGAATTTCTAGAGCCTTAGGGGATAAAAAAACAGTCACTGCCTTTCCCAGAAGCATCTGAAAGGGCTAATGAAGTTTGGTGTATCTCAAATGTATTGACAATATATGGCCTGATGAGAGTAAGAAAAAGCTCAGGTCTTTCAGGATAACAGCAGGTAAAAGAAATTGCTGTAGCTTTCCCCCTTCTAAACCTAATCAAATGAAACCACCTACAGGCCAATATGCTTCTTGAGTGCACTTTGCCCTGGAAATAGTGTTGTATTATCACCCAAAACATAAATAATGCAATAAAAGAAAATGGTTGATGTATTCTCAATGAGCTATTGTTAAGGCACCCTTCACTCTTATCTTTTTTCATAGCCTGATGCAAAGAGCAGCATCCAGTAGTGGAGTGCATTATGAGTGCTGCTAGGAAAGTACAAATGAGAAAACAGGTTTAATTACACTGCTTACTGCATCTAGAGGTCCATGTGGTTTGACCGGCTGTGTTAGGACACCCTGTAATTTGGAGGAATTCTCTGTGCACTGGCACCATAAATGTACTGCTATCAAAAGGATGGTTAATAATCTAAAGTTGGCTGTTAACATTGCTGGAGCTGGTGTCTATAATTTCAGTGAGTGACCTGAATGACTCTGCAATGAAAGACTGAAATGTCACTCTCCTCCTTTACTTTGTTTGCCTTGAGCAAAGACTGCTCCAGATTGTGTACATCCACCGAGGTCCAAATGATGAAAGGGCAGTGTGTAAGTGTAGATTCAAGGCTCAGCTAAATCTCCCTGCTCTGGCAGAACAGTAGGGGAACATGAGGGAGAGGGCCTGGGTGAAAAATAGGATGATCTCCTCTGGAGCAGCTTATACTGTGGCCATCTTTTCCCATCTCTGAGCAAGTAAGAGTGAGCCTGGCTATAGGGACCTGGCTCTCCCTTGCTCTCTTAGCTGCCAGCCACGAGTAAATCAGACCTGATGCCTGTGGCTAAAGGCAAAGCAAATGGTTTCCATTACCCAGGTATTTATTTTGCACCTGCTGCTGTGACATCTGTGTAATAACAGTTACATATGACAAAAGGTAGTCTGACCTGACTTCGAGTATTTCATTGCTTTTTTTCATTGTGCTGAGTGAGCAAGCAAGCAGAGGACTCATAGTCTTAATGGGAGGTAGAATTGTAGAATCATTTAGGATAGAAAAGACCTTTAAGATCATCAAGGTGCCACAGACCATCCAGCTGAGACACCTGTGGAGTGGCAAGTGCAAAGACCTTTGCTGTCAGGAATCTTAAACCCTTGTTTCCGATGTGCCTCATTGGTACAGCTCAGATGCAGTAAAGGAGTAAAATACTATCAGTAAATTTCAGAAAGTTCAGTATTTGCATTTCATTTGGAAACCTATGACATTTTGGCATATTTTCACTGGAAGGCCAGAGCAAGGCTGATTGAAGATCAGTGTCGGCATTAAAATATACAAGGTATGGAGAGCTGGTGCACTTCAGAGCAAAGCCAGCCTGCCAGGCACAGAACCAGGGCAACCCTGGGACAGAGAATAGGACTGTTAGGGTTGGTGGTTTTTTTTAAATACAGCATTGAACAAAGAGATTGAGTCACCCACAAGACTCTGAAACAGTATCTTGGAGTGGTACAGGCTCTTAGAGCAAATGTGCTTGTCTTCAGAGCTTGGTTCATATTGCCTGATGTACAAGTGTCAGGACTGGGGGGTGTTCAACCTTTCCACTTACAGTGTGGCAGATAGGAAAGCACTGGAACAGCACCATTCTCTGTGTTCTCTCTGGTACAGTACAGCTGGTTTTCAAGGACCAAGAAACTTTTCCATCATTTGGATAAGCTTGGATGTCAGTTGTACTCTGGCAAAATTATCACAAGAAGCGCCAAAGAAATCTAAGCGTGAGTGACCATTCCCCTCCAGGCAACTTGAAGGCACTATCAATATTTTGTTTACTGAAAATATTAAAAAGTACTGCTGCCATTTATATATGACTGGTAAAGTTCTGACTATTTCTGGAAGCAAAGAAATAATTGCTTTCACCTTCCCACCTTACATTGTCTGTAATTAGTGGAAAATGTGACATAATGCCAGGAAGATGGAAGAAAATAATCTAGAAAGCAAGGACACTGGCATTAGTGCTCATTGCAGTATATTTGTGAAGCACTTCTATTAGATTTAGGACTGTATCTGATTTACATGGTGGGGAAAAAGCCTGAACTCATCTCAGGTGAAGCACAGACTTTGGCTTTCCTGCACTCACCACTATCAACATCCTTTTTTTGCCCCTGCTAGATACTACCTTCGTCTCTACAGCATCTTTTATCCACAGCACACTACTCATCTTACAGGGTTCTACTTCATACCATGTGTCCAAATGCTGAAATGTTTTGTATTGCTACAATTTCAAGTTTGTGGAAAAGGACGAATGTTTGGCCCTTTCCTCTTTGCACCATGATGTGCATTTTGTGACTGCCGAACATCGCAGCTTTCACAAATAAGAAAGGAAGAAATGCCAAAGAAGTTGCTTCATCACATTAACAGAATAAGAGACACTGAAAATTAAATCACACAGGTGGAAAAGCACCTTGGTGGGTCATTTTGTTTTTTTTTTTTTTTCTTGTGTAGCTAGAAAAGATCTCACATGTTGTAAAGAAAAATTGTCTGTTTCTGTGGAAAATGTAAAATGTATATATTTGCCATAAATTCACTTAAATTTTGTTGCAGAGCATATAGGGAAAGCTCTGTGCTTTCTTAGGTTTACATATATTACAAGACAATTTGACCTACCCCTGCTGAAAAGGGAGAGAAAAACCTGAAACTTCCAGCAGCCTCCCTCTCTATTTTTTGCACCCTTTATTTTTTGTTGGGAGTAGGCAGGGAAGCAGAGAGAAAGAGGGAGAAGGGATGGAAAACAGAGCTATCAAGTAAGTCAAGACTGCAGCTTACAGGAGTGAGGGGAAAAGCTGTTTTTTTGAACTAGAATGGACAATAATCTGTCCTTCACAGTCCAATTCATTTAGAGAACACCAGGGAACTGGAGGGTTGTCTTTTTAGCACTTTCTCCAGAGCAAGCTTTGCTTTGCCACTGCCCATCATCTGAGAGCTCAGAGCTTGCAGAGCTGCTGCCATTGTCACCACAGCTCTTACAGCATCATTGACTGAAAACACTGAATTTCTGCATTGACTGAACTGAATTTCTCAAGACTTTGGGAGTTACCTGGAGGCCCTGGGAAATTTCACTACAGCTTGAGGTTAGGCAGGTCTGTGCATTAAAACTGTTTTTTCCAGCAGCATGAACACACACACACACACACACACACAGAAACAAGAGGCAGGTTCTCCTCAGAGACTGTTTTTACACTGTTTCAAGAACGTTATTCTTGCTCCTCATTTACATTCCCAGGAGAGGAAATTGACTCAATATCTCTCTTATTTGTAGGCACTTGTGATAGCAGGTTGAGGTTTCGCAGCTCAGTAAGAAGTCAAATGATCCAGTAACTGACTTTGCACCTTGATTACTGAGGATACAAGAAAAATAATGTATTTAATCCACTTTCATCTGGCTACTCTTGCCACACCCTCTGCGTACCTTATGTCGCTTGTATGCAGGGGTTATTTTGGAAGTAACACAACCCAAGGAGAACCCCTCATTAGGGCTTCAATGAGGGATTACACACTGCTGTCAAGGGGCAAATAAGCTAGGCATTTTCAGCATTATTCTTGTTTAATGTTATGAAATGGCCTTCAAAACTCTGGATGCAAATAAAACTTCCCAATAGGCTGCCAGGAACAGTCATGCCAATAATGCCATGCCAATGTGAATGAAGTTGGAGTGTTTTTCTTTGCAGCAATCAGACATGGCACACAATGCATTTCTGTGGAGTTCTCTTTCTTGGGTGGTTGAAATCACTTGGCTGGCAGCCTCATGCCTCCCAGCTCACCTGAGGCATGCTGTAATCAGCCAGAACCGTGCTGCATGTCATGTCTTACTGCTTCCAGAAAATATACAAATTTCCTTTCCTTCTATCCCTTTGTGAATGAGTCCCTTAGGGGTATGGTTTTAAGACAGTGCACAAGAAGCCTTTGCACAGATCCTCGTAACGCATAATGAGATTTGTGTGCCTGCCTACTTTCTCTGCAAATGAACCCTAGAACAGCAGAAGTGACTTGGTCTGGCACTTGCTTGGTCCTTTTGACCTCCCTCTTGTGACATAAGATAAAGACTTTCCCCTCCTTCTCTTACAGAAAGCCTGGAGGGTAGGTTTTTATGATGTGCTGTCTGGTCTTGCAGTAAACAGAGACATTTCTTGAGGACTTTAGAGTCATCAGCTCCAGTTCTGAAGAAAGATACAGTTGTTTAGCACTTTGTAGGATAAACCTGTCTTAAGAGTACAGGTGCAATAAGTCTGCATGTCCTATGACAGAAGGCTTGAATGCAGAGTTTTTGTGTCAAAATGACATCAGAAAAGGCTCTAAGTCCCAGAGAGGCAACTGCTTATGACAAGTAGAAAAGTCTCACCTGCAGAATAGGTGCCAAGAGCTCATGCTCTTTCCAAGGCTGTTTTGTTATTACTGGACCCTGCAGTATTCAGTGAAATGGCTCTGTGAATATTCTCCTACAAAGACTCATGCAAGCTTCTTGCACACAGCCCATTTTTAATTTTTTTTTTTTTTTTTTTTGCAAGACCTACAAAAAAAGAGAGAAAGAACATGCTATCAAGCACCACCAAAACCTCTGGGCTGTTATGGATTGTGGGAAGGTTTCTTGCAGTCTGCCAGGATCCATGCTGAGTGCCTGGGGAGCTGAAAACTGCTCTTGTCCTGTGATAAGGGCTTTACATGAAGCAGGCTCTGCTGGAGGCACAACAACTTGTGTTGAACCAGCACTGCCAAAATGCCCCTTATACACAGCATAAACTGAAGTGACATCAAAAACTCTCCTGCCCTATAACCTAAGTAAAGAATGTGAGTTTAATGGGGAAATATACATTGAAAAGTATAACTGAGATCAAGACATTGTGTGCCTGGAACCAGCAGGCTGTACCTCACAGTTTCTCAAGTTTTGCCTTGGGCCTGGTCTAGATGTACTTCTGCACTAGTAAAACACAGCAAGTGCAGTAAGTGTTTACCCCCTTTGAGGTTACTATTTCATCTGGTCTAATAAGATCCAGCTTTAATTTATGTGTGTAGCTGCGCCTGTGAGAGGCAGGAAGAACACACCAGCTGGGAGGAAAAAGGAAAAAGAAAAAAAACATATTCCTGGGTACCTACCCAAGGAGTTAATGCATTGGGGCATATGTGAAGGAGTTAAAACACTACGCAGGTACAGATCCTGTGGCAATTACAAATGTTATTGAAATAAAAACCAGAAACAGGAAGCCAAAAAACAGGTCCCTAAGGCAGGCATCTGTCTTAAATGATATCATTTGTCAAGTTTCCAGCATTTTGTGGTTGTGAACACAAAAAGAAGTTCTGTGTTACACTAAGGACATTACATACTCATTAGTTGGAATGTTCCTGAAGTACATAATACAGGATTTTCATTTAATAAGAAGCAGCTACTTGCAACTGCGTTGCACATAAAATAAATTCTGGGCACGCTAATTGCCATTCAAGGATCTTCTACCTAATTTTTGACAGGTTTTTCTTCCCCTCCCCCCTTAGACTACACTGCATAGATTGCAAGCAGATTCTATTACTAAAGTTTTAAAATTTTTGGAGAATATTTTCTTATTTCTGAAATCTGAATTTCTTCAGTCATGAATTACAAAGGTTTTAATGCAGATATTAAAGAACAAAAGAAAAAAAACCAAGTTATCTACAGGAATATTGTAGCAAGAAGTGGTGTAGTAAGAAGGCAAAAATACATACACATACATATACATATACATATACATATACATATACATATACATATACATATACATATACATACGTGTCTCTTGGTACAATAACTGCCCCAGTCATCCCCCCTTCTTGAAGAACAAACCTAGCTTTAATTAATTGGTTTAGTTCCTCTATCTGAACACTATTAGTGCATTAGTTTTAACTAATATATAAGCTTCCCGCTCGCTGCCCTGCCAATGACCTTAAGCTTCACATGGTAGGAAAGCCACTTGCTGTAGAATAGAAAAGTAATTTATCCACCATGATTGTTCAGCCCTGGCCCCTCTGTAAAACAGCAACTGACAATTGTGCTGTGTTATGGATGGTACGTTTGTGGTGTGTACAATAGTGTGCAGAGCATCAAACTCACTTCCCTGAACACTGCCGGCAGCATTTGAAAAGTGATCGTAGAGAGAAGCGACCACTTGCTGAGCGATGTTCCTCCTCTTCCAATTTTTTTTTTCCAAGTAACTCCCCCCTTTTTTTTTCTGAAAAGAAAGATCAGTGTTGTTTCTCAGCTTAAGAGCAGTATGTAGTTTTCCATTCATAAAAGTATGTCATAATAATAACAATGAAAAAAGAGGTTACATTGCTTTTATTTTACCTGGGATTTCCCTGCTTCTTTCCACATTTCAGCATTTAGCATATTCCCTCAAAACATAATAAATTTCTATTCTGTAGCTTAAGGGATCCATCAGTTAAAATGTTAGTCTTTCATCTTTATTACCCTCCCATTAAAATGAAAGAAACCGGGACACACTTCAGTTTAGAAGAAGCAATTTAGTTGGTAATGTCCTTACTACTCAAGTCTTTACAAAGAGAGAAAGTGCATTATTGCTTATATTTCACACATCTATCTGCATAAGAAGCAACTAAAGCTTTCAGACACATATGATATTAAATTTAATAATATTCTTTGATTAGATTATTTTATTACAACATTTTTCCATTACTAGTCATTTCCCGTACACATTTACATTCATAAAATCTGGAGGTTTTTCTTTGTTTGTATGTGTTTATATGTATTCATAAAGCAAGGAAAAGATTTTCTGGTTTGCTATAGCTGTTAGATTCGAAAAGAACAGATTAATAACTAGCCACCACGTAGGACTAGGTTTTCTTGTACACTGCACCAGTAACCCTTTGCTATAATGAGGACACAAAGAGGCTCACATCAGGCTGCTCCTCTTCTTCATAACTCAAAAGCGTCACAGTGGCAATAGCCTCTAGTGCTATTTGTCTTTAGTGCAGTTGTGACACTTCGGCATGATCCATAATTTGGCAGCTATTTACCGTGACATTTCCCTTCAGTGCAGCCATAACATTCAGTGAAGCCATTATTTGGTTCCATTTACCATATAAATTGTATTGTCGTGCATGCATGCTAGCAGCTACATTAGGTACCTGAAAATGAGTAAATCTTGTAAAATAGATACTAACAGCTATTCAGCAGAGAAATTTCTTTACTCCTCAGACAGAAGTAGGAATATATATAATATCTGCAAACACTACTGCAAACTTTTCCTTGAAAGATTGCAATTATCTGTATTTACATGACACAGCACTTATTCATATCCACTTACTAAATATACACTTTATGTGCATATACATTGCACATATTTGCACACATACAAACATACAGCAAACTACTGCTTCGTAGAAACCCAACTGGATTCAAAAAGGTATTAGGAGAATCCAGCATAGCAATTAAGTAGGAAGCATATCTGTAAAATGTGCTGAGGGTTGCAAGCCAGGAGAGAGCGAGTGAGTACGTGTGTGTCCGTGTGCGCGTGCGTATGCACACATGTGACAGACTCAGGAAAAAAGCCAGCTCTTCATCTAGTTCTTTGTTGTTTTTCCATGGAAGCATATGTGTGTAGGGAAGGGAAATTCGGTTATTAGCCTCAGCAAACAATGCCAGATTCCTCTGTAGCAAATTCATTTAGAAAGGTAAAATTAGGATGTAGTGCTAGCAACCACATCTCAATGAGCTGCTATTATTAATAGTATTATTATTTAAATCCCTGCTCTCTACATATAGTATACTTAGTACTTCCAAGGCAAATGTATTATTATTTTTAATCATTTAAGTCCCCACTGTGCACACAGCTTTTAATACACCTTTTTTGCAAGCATATTAAGTGTATTGTTATTAATCCCTTGCTGTGACTCTACAGTATTTCTTTTCCTTGTATGTTCAATGTCCTATCATCATTTAAACCTCTCAGTGTGTGCATGCCATATACATTTTCTGAGGCATCTAATATTTAAACATTATTTAAATCCATCATAGCTTACTTATTCAAAGGCAGCCATGCTCCCACAACTTTAAGTTTGCAGAATGTACTTTTAAATAAAGAGAAGTTGGGTTTCTTTCCCCCTGCTGCAAGACAAAATCTATTACGAAACTCATCAAAAAGGTCTTATCTGCATGTTAAGAAATACTCTTCACCCTCTCTGCATTGATAATGCTCTCTTACAGCAATTTGAAGTATAGAAGTTGTATCTTTAAAAACAAAAATTACTTCTTCGTTCCATATTCATTCATGGAAGAGTTATCATGTTGACCCTGAGCTACCCCTTCAGCTTAACATAAACATTTGATGAAAAAGACAAGCCCAATGATCATAGCCTAACCTAAACACCAGAAGGGCTACGAAATTTGTACACTGGCTATCCAAGTTATGCATACAACAAATGTAATCCTTTTATTAATGCTGTGATCAGTATGGAAGTGCTAAACAACAATCTAAAGCCAAAATTAAAATGAACAACATGTCATATCTGAATATATATATGTGTGAACCCTCCAAAGGTCCCTCTCCTCTCCTATTTTGATCAGTGAAGAAGCCTGGGGCAGTTGCATTATGCAATGTTATATATGAAGTAACATATTAAAAAGAAAGTAGAATGTATGTCCAAACAGAATCCAGTTACAGGAGGAATTTTCTATGACAAAAACATATGGAATTCACTGCCTCAGAAACACCAAATCTATTGAACTGACAGTGATTAACACATCTGAAAGTTGGGCCACGTGGATGGCTTTGGCCTTTGACTGCAGGAATTTGATTTGAAAAAATTGTTACTCATGCAACTCTTCTGTACATATCACAGATGTAACCAATGGGTTTTTTGTTTGTTTGTTTTTTTTTTTTTTCTTATTTTGTCACAGTACATCCCAAACAACCTTGTTTTTTTAAGATGCATTTAATGACCAAGGACTTCACTTTATCCCTGAGCAAGGAAAGACAACACATATGCCTAGGAATAAAATGCTGAGAACTTTGAATGCTCTGTATGGTATTTGAGTGTTGGTATCCTTCTAGCATTCAGCTGGAAGGCCAATATACCTTCCTAATAATGCAAAACTCAAACACAGCACAATATTTTTATTATCAGAGATGAAAGAGGAAATATGTTTTTAATAGCAGATCTTACTTAAAACAAAAATGATGGTGGCTTGATGCTCACCTTGAGTAAGAGAGAAAAATGGTCACAAAGGCTCAGTCCATTCCACCTTTACCCAAAATCACCAAAGTGAGACTAAACCTAGTAGTCAGGCATGGCCCAAGAGAGAGACAATTCTCCATTGTACACAATTCTTTATGATGCTAATGACATATGTACTAAAAATTTACATTAAGAATGCACTACATCAAAATTAATAATATTTTTCTGTCTGCATTAATGAATAAAATCTATGTTTTCCTGTGTTACAATCAAAAATGGTGTGTACAGCCAGTCCTGAAAAATGCCCTAAAATTAAGTTTACCCTGGATTTTTTCCTTCAAGCCCTAGCCATTATCAGTCTATCATTATATTTATTATGAGGCATATGATCTTAGAAAATTTCCATCTCTTCAACTGGATAGAAATGAATGTAATTTCAAAAGATGTGGCAAAATTGGCCTTTATGATCTTAAAAGTTTGCTATGGAAAAAAAGATGTAGAGCAAGCAGTTTCAAGTATTTTATTGTTCTGGAAAATATTATGCTTCTAGCTGGAATTCCCACTGTATGTACCATTAATAATATTCACTAGGTGAAGAAGAATTTTTGAAACTTTACAAAACCCTTTAACTGAATTTGCTGAAAAATCTATGGCTGAGCATCAGTACGTGTACCAGGTATTGTGACTACAGACCTAAAATGGTCCTGCTGCTTGTAAGAGGGCTTCTGCAGAAGTAGTATTTGGTAAAAGTAGAAGTCCCTTCCCATTTGAAGAATGATCAGTCAAATAACTCTAAAAAACAGAATATCTGAAAAAGAGCTAGTCACCAAGAAACATATAATTATTAATAAATACCACAAATATTTAAATAGCTTTAAAAACTTTATTTAATCTTCAAAAAATATACAGGGCATGAACACACATGAACATGGCTCAAAATCCCATTCCAATAATCTTTAAATGCTGACTAAAGGGGAGACTGGACAATAAACAGTGGAAAATGAAAAGGCAACAAAATGAAAAGGCAACAAAATGAGACTACATTGCAACTTGTAGTTAAAGATTTAAAAGAAAATTGCGCAGTTGTTTAGAGTTATGAAAGACAGGATTAAAAAAAAAAAGTCAAGTTGCTTAATATTACTGACATGTCAGAATTGGAGGATAAATTTCCCTGCGTAACCAGTCAAGGAATATTACTATGATCCATGATGCAACTGAATTATGATTATCATGTTTGTGACAGAAAATCAAGAGTATTTTTTTTCCCAGAAACTTCAAAAGATTAATAGAGCAACCCAAAGATACAACTCTTTACTTATTCTTGTTCTAACAATTTTATTTTTAAATCAGGGAATCAAAATTGCTGAAAGATTTTTTTTCTGAGCTGAACTACAGATGAAGTCTTATCAAATCAGGCTGACAGACTAAATCTGCCTCTGCATCAAGACTTATTCTGTCAAGAACAATGTTCTTGTCTCATGCTAACCTAAGTGACAATATCAAACACAGGCCCATTATGTCCCTGCTACAGCCACTGATTTAAACACTTTTAAGAAAATAAAAACAAACAAACGAAAAAAACCCAACAAACCCATCCCTTTTTATTAACACTTTAATGCTGTTTTTTAATATAATATCCATTACTAAGCTTAAAAAAAGAAATTGTTTCTAGTAAATCTGAGGCATAAAGTGCCCATTTTCTCTCTTCTGATTTATATCATTGTTCTGTTTTTACAGCTTACTGTTGACAGAGTGAGGTAATTCAACTACAATTTTTCCAATGTTTTTTCCCATGTACATGTAATCTACAGCACGGAATACAGATTCCAAGCCAGTGAACTTGCCCTCAGGAGACATGTCTCCAAAGTCCACCTCACAAACCAGGTCTCCTCTTTCATACATCTTGAGCAAATGCTGCAGAGCCATTTTGTAGTCAGAAAGGTAATGGTTCAAGAAGAAACCCCGGACGCTAGCAGACTTCTTCAATAGTTTTGCTGGCAATAACTCTGCTTTAACGGGCTGGAGGCCAGTGGGGTTTTGGTAGCCAGCGATAAACCCAATAACTATCAGGCGCCCTTTGATAGCCAAGGCATTGAGAGCCAAGTCAAACATCTTTCCTCCAACAGATTCATACACCACATCCACACCTTCGGGGTAGTCCTTCCTAAGCACAGATTCAACATTTTCAGTTTTATAGTTGATGGTACGGTCACAGCCAATGGATTTCAGAAAGCCACCCTTTTCATCACTGGAGCAGGTTCCAATTACATGGCATTTTGCCTTCTTTGCAAGCTGCACAGCGAACTGGCCCGTTCCTCCAGCTGCTGCTGTCACCAGAACCTTCTGGCCTTCAGACAGGTCTCCCAGCTCTTTCAAACTGAGGTATGCAGTTGCGCCACTTACCATTAAAGTGAGGAACTCGGGTTTCACTGAGGGTAGAGGGACTGCTTGTCTGGCTGGCACAACTGTGTACTCAGCAAAGGAACCTGCTTTCACGTAGGCCACAGCCTGACCCACCGAGTAATCTGCACTAGCACTGAGTCCTAACGCTACCACTTCACCGACACCTTCAAAGCCTATATCAAAGGGGGGTTTAACTGAGGCGTCATACCGACCAGCTGAGTAGTTTATATCAGATGCATTGATGCCGACAAATCTAGAAGAAAACAAAAATGTTTTAAGAGATTTACTCCTTACCAAGTTTTCATCGTATGAGAAACCTTATCAAATTTGTGGGATAAGTACAAGACTTGTTCTAATTATCTGTATATTTGAATAACGAGCAGACTCCAAAGATTACTTTCATCAGACTTCCATAGTTTGCATTCTGTTATTCTAGAATTACAGACAATTTTTCTAAACAAAAAAGAAACAACAAGAAGCTGTAAAAAGTAAAACCCAAACCCAAAACAAAACAAAACAAAACAAAATCCCTTATATTTTCTTTAGGTCCACTTGACCAAGCTAAAGAAGTTGAAAATAAATCTGTAAAAGATTAAAGCGTGAAAATTAACTGACCACTTCATACAAGATTTCAAAACACAGAAGAATGAAACATGCAGAGCAGTAAATATGTGGATTCTGGCAACAAATTTATATTTTTGAATATAATAATACTGTTAATGACTAATGATCATATTAACTATTGATGTCACTTGCAAGGTCATGTTACTGTAGGCAAGTACTTTTTAATTGATGGAGTCACTGCAGCAAATTTGCCTTTTGATGCAGCTAATGTCAATGTTAAAATATTTTTCTTTATATAAATTACTTGCAACACATCAAAACAACCTTGCAGAGGAGTAAAATTGTAAAACTGAATATCAAGTCCTACTGACCTCTAACAGGTGAAAATGGATGGCTTCTTTTTTTTTTTAGAGAAAGATAAAGATATACTCATAACTCGATTAAGATAATTCCTAAGACAAAGTTATGATTTAGCTCAAATGCAAAGATCTTTTTTTAAAGTAACTATGTACACAGGCGAGAAAAAAGAGACTGGGGAAGGTTCTGCTAACTGGAAAATGTAAAAAAGAAACATATGAAACGGCACATGCCAGGACTGTTACTATGTGTGGATGTGACAGCCTAAAAGGTGTACTTGACACCATGCAAAAGCTGCAGAAGTAGGCAAACAGTGCACTTTTCATTGTTGCAGTTATCAACAAGCTCAGCTCGTATATGTGTGTAGTTTTAAATTGCTTGCACACAGAGCGGGGAGAACTAAAACCGCTTTGCTCCTTTTGATATTCTTCATTCTTTACAGCATGGGGAGCTTCAAACTTTCACCAACGTTATGTATAAAAAGACACGTAAGCGTAAACATATCCATGCATAAAATAGGCAAAAGTGACTGTAGCTCTCCCGCCTTTAACTCTCTACTGTAGTAATCCTGCCTTTAACTCGCCGCTCTGCCGCAACAAAAAATGCCTACGTCTTGTCCGCAGATACAAAAAATCTTCTATTATCCCGCTCTGCGGTGACTCCCGTACAGGAGTGCTAAAAGATGTATAAAAATTGGTAACGGAGTTGCAGCTTCCCGTGTCCCTCGGGCGCCAGGCGAGACGTGCCGGCGCTGCACCAGCCTCCTCCCGCTCTCACACCCCAACTTCTGGGGAGGGCAGCGGAGGGTGGGAGCCCGGAGAGAGCTGCGCTCGCCCCTCACCGGCCCCACGGCTTCGCCCAGCCGGGGCTCTCGGTGGCTGCCCGGCCAGCCCGCTGTGCCCCGGCCCCAAGCCCAAAGGAGGTCCGGGCTCCCCGCTGGGCTCAGCTCGCTGCTCCCGCTCCCGGCGCGCGTCTTCCCGGGCAGGACGCGGAGCAGCCGCGCCCGCGGCTGGGGCAGCGCACCCCGACACGGCAGGCAGCGACAGCAGAACGAGCCCCCCTGGTTTTAAGACCTTCCCCTTCTCGGCGCTGCACGCTGGCGGCCGGAGCACAAAGGCAGGTAGCACAACCAAACGCTCCGAGGACAAAAACTTTGCGTGCGGGGAAGGGCAAGCCGTGCGGGGGGCCGGGCGCCTGCCGAGCAGGGCTCCCGCACACGCAGCGCTGCTTTTGTTCCGCAGCCGGAGAGGATGCGAACCCTTCCCCGCCCCGGCCGCAGCGCAACTTGTGCGTGCGGCTGCGGGGAGCGCAACTCGGCGCTGCCCGGGCGCTGACGCCGCGCCGGGCAGGGGATGCGGGCTCTCCGCGGGGCCGGCCGCCAGCTGCCCCCGCACACTCACCCGTGCGCACACACACGGACACACACACACACACAGACACGCGTGTTCGCACACCCGCTCCCCCCCGTCTCTGCGGGGCGGCCGTGCCACGGGAAATGATGCTCCCTGGGCTTCTGGGTTCATCACTATTAATCAGCGCAGCCTGCTGTCTAGCCCTCCCCCCCCTATTTTTTTTTAAACCTCCTTTTTATTGTGTGCAAACTCAAAACTCCTGGTCGCATTGTAAGGGCTTCTTCCCCCTCCCCCCCCCCCCCCACCTGGTTTTTTTTTTAAACAAGATTGTTTAGTCTTAGATTCCTTGCACATTAAAACGATCATACGCACCGTCTGGACTAAAACATAGCGTCTAATTTGCCTTGTCATTCCAGCTGACAGAAGTGAGGTGGTAGGATGTGCGTGCAGTTTCACAGATTATTTTGCTTTTAAAAGTAGGAAAAAGTACGAATTACAAGTTGAAGATCAGTTTACTAACTTCCGAGACCGACGAAAGTAGAGAGCATGGAAGAAACAATTACTTAGGGTGCTAGTGGGTTTTAAAACACCTTCCAGATATTTTGTGTTGCATTCATTCACTCTCTTTAAATCTGTGCTTTAATTTAGAAGTTACTAGTTGAGCTTTGCCCCTTTCATTTCAAGATGCAAACCTGAGGCAGGGTGTGAAAAAAGCCTGAGATTGGCTTTTCTCGAAATAATTATGCACATTGAGTCACCCATTTTATTTATACTAAACAGTGTTGAAACCCCTCGTACTGTTTATTATAGAAAACAGGAGGACACTGCTGGGGGGAAGAAATGCTGTTTTGTGTACCACAACAAAGAGTGAGACACCAAAAACCAGCATCACAGCCTTAAACACAGACAAAACAAAGTCATCCAAACCAGCAGTACGCAAGAAAAACATTATTTAGACCAAACACCCAGCAGGAATAGCCCTCCACTTTTCCCACTGGGACCCATCCCTTTAGTCCCCTGGTTCAAAAAAAGAAACTTTCTCAACCCCTCTTACTCCCTTTTCTAAAAACTTTGTTCCCATCTTCCAGCCCAAAAGTAAATTCTTACAGTTACTTTGGCAATGAAATGCGTCACTTCATCAATAAAATCTCGAAAATCCTCCAACAACTTTAAGAAGGACCAAACCTTTCTCCTGCAATGAAATGAAACACCCTTGCTTCCACACCCGCCCCTCTTTTCCCCCCCGGAAAAACAGGACAAACAGACATAGAAAACTTAAATGGCTTCACTAAGGATTTATCATCATTTCCCCTCCCCTTTCTCAACTACACAGAGTCAAAGTAAAAAAAAAATAGCTTAAATTAATTTCTAATTCTGAAAGATTTTTGAGTAAAAGATGGGTTATTTTTTTCTGTATAAAAAGTAGAAAAAAGAGTTGCTGGCGTAGCTCTCTAAAGCAGAAGAAAGTTTCCCCTAACTGCATCTTATTTTAAAATATCTATCCACACACAGATTTTAATTTCCTATTCCCATAAATCCCAAACCAGATTTTATTGTGGTGAATGACGATTGTTTTGCATGAAAAGCTCAAAGCAATTAATACTATTCATGGGCGTGACTGGGACTAAAATGAACAAATCTGAAAATGCCCTCTTGGAACCCGCGTATTTCATTGTTTTGTTTTTAATTGTATGCTTCTACCTATTAGAAAATGTATAGTTGTATTTGAGCTTGGTTGTTTGTTTTCTTAAAAAACTAAATAGTCAGGGACTCATCCCTTCAGGATGGGATAGTCCTTCCCCAGACTGACAGAGAGAGGGGAAAACATTCAGAACTTCGTGCTGCAGCTTGTACACAGTGAATGTTTTACAGTAATGTAATTCTGTGTCTTCTATGATATTCTTCAGAAAGGAACAGTAAAGACAGAAGAAATGCCACAAGTAATACAAAATGTATGAACTCTACATCTAGACTTCATCACTCACCTCTTCCTCCCCTTCATCCCCACACAGGCATGTGTACCAGTAGAGGAACATGTGTGTGACAGGCTGATGTGTTAAAGCCCAGCAATTGCCTGCCTGAATCTGTGGACCAGCTCCTGCCTTTAGCGTGGTACGAGCCCTTTTACCATGAAGTGTGTATGTCCCACGAGCACCCAGGAGCCCACCCAGCAAAAGGAGGGAGGAGAGGGAGATGGGAAGAGTTACATTGAAAGCTGTTAAAAAAAAAGGAATAAATTTTAAAAATTTACAGGAGGGCAGGCAGGGGAGTTGGATGAGAAAGACTCCAAGTGCATGTGCGGGAGGGAGGGGAGTTGGGAAACAAGGATGTCGCTCAGCCTTGCATCACCCAAGTAGAGTACTTGCTACTTGTATCTCAAAGTCTTTCGACCTCTTCCACAGAAAGGAATTTAACTCCAGCCGGATGGCTGCTGCACGCCATTACTGTTTCAGTCATTAGTGGATGCAGCAACACAGTGTCTTACACTTCCGAGGTTTGGAGGGAATTTGGGTCTCAGAAATCCCAGTGGGAGATGTCAGCATCGAATTAAAGCGCCACATCAGCTTTCTCGTCAGCTCCTGGAAGAACTCCTGCTCTTTCTCTTTATCACTTCTTTGCCCTGTATTTGTGTGTTGCATATGGACACATACATGTCATACATACATGTCACACATATGCACACAGTCACACACTGCCCTAGCAGACCTCGCAGCATTGCTCTCAAGCCAACTTAGTGCTGCTTAATACATTTAAACTCCCACGGCGAACATGGCAAACTATTTGTTACTACGATTCCCTTGCTTGACAAGAACCGGAGAGCGCTGCTCTCTCCCGTGCCAGCCAAGCAGTCTGCTCCAAAGTTCCCGGAGTTTCGGCTTCCCCTCGTGAGCAGAGAAACCCCTGAACTTCAATAGACTTAGTTTTACGCAAGGAAGGACGGCGTCTAGGAAGGAGGCACCGAGAACAAACAGGTTTTATGGAGACAGCTGTGGGGGGAGGCACGTTTGGTCCTCGGAGTCTTCATTTCACAGCGAGCCGGTCACCGCGCCGGACGTGGGATTTACGGTGCATTATGCTAAGCAAAATGTCACCTCCTCACACTTCGCCCGACCCGGCTCCTCTCTAAAAGCCACCAACAGGAGCGGGCCCACGTCCTGCGAGGGAGGCCGCGGGCCGCCCTGCCCCCTCCGCTCGGCGCGCAGGGCTGGGGGTGGTGCCGGGGCTGCGGGCCCGGCCGCGGCCTCCCCGGTGAGTCACGGCTGCGCGGGGGCGAGGCCGGAGAGCGCCGTGAGGGGCAGCGGGGCCGCGCCGAGAGACAGCGGCCGGGCCAGGCCCGCCCGCGCAGCCGGGGCGCTGCGCGGGTGCGCCGGGGACACACTCATGCCCCGGGCACGACGTGCGTGTAACGAGCTCGGGCAGGCCCCAGGGAGGGGCCCTGCGAGCGCTTCCGCCGTCTCACTCCCTCCTTGCTCCTTGGCACTGCCCGAACATAACACTCGCCTCTTCCCCCCCTCCCCCGCCCCCCCTTTGGCACAGGGGCCCTGGGGTGTTCTCTCTTCCTTCGAGCAGGCGCACGCCGGGAGCAGCGCGCACAGACAGACAAACACACACAGCCCCGCCACAGGAGGAGGAAGCGTCACCCCCACACACGTGGATAAGGGTGACAGAGCTGTAGCACCAGCCGTTAAAAACAACAACAATAAAATGAAATTAACAGTCGCCAGATGGCGGCTGGTACAACTTTGGAGCCGGTCTCCGAAGTGAGGAGAGAGCAGGCCACAAGGCGCCAGGAGTCGGCGGGGGCGCGGGGCCGGGGCGCGGGGGGGCGGGCGGGGGCTCACCTGTTCCTGACCAGGAGGTCTCCGTCTCCCGGGAGTGGCACGGGCGAGTCCTGCTGCAGGGTGACCGCTTCCCTGAAGTTTTGGCTCAGCTTCGTCACCACCAGCTTCTTCATGGAGCTGGGGATGGACGAGCCCTGGAAATCCAGAAACTGACGGGAGTAGGACATGTCCAGGATGGGCCGCGACCAGCTGCTGCCGAAGCACCAGGCAGGAGCTGCGGCGACGCAGGACGGCTGCTGCCGCCACCACCACCGCGCTGCCCGGGAGCTCAGCGAAGCGCCGCTTTTCGCGCTAAAACTCATGCCCTGCCTCGGCTCTCCTCTCCCGCCCCGCTCGGCAGAGCTCCGAATGGGATTCTCCAGGCAGCTCGCAGGACGCGCCGGCAGGAGAAACTCCCCGCTCGCAGCTATGTGTGTACGTAAACAGAGCCCCAGAGCAGCAGGCTCTCCCTCCCCTCCCAGCCGGCCCCTCCGCCGCACGGAGACGCCGCCGGAGGAGCAGCGGCAAGATGGTCCCCCTGCAGCAACCGCTCGTCTTCTGCCGCCGCGGACACTACCGAGGGGCGAGGCCAGCCCGCTCCCGCGGCCGTCCGTCCCGCCAGCCCCTGCCTGCCTGCTCTGCCTCGCCAGCCAGGCAGGTGTGCGGCGGGCCGGAGTATCTCCTAAAGGAGATGGTGGTGGTGGTGGCTTTTAATTTGCACCCTGCCTCTAACTAAGGGGTTTAAAAATAGGCGAGGGGGAGAGGGGAGGGTAGACAGACGGACAGAGAGAAACGCCTCGGATTAGCCCCCCCACCCCGTTCTTTAGTTTACAAAAAGAGGGTATCTCCCTACCAAAAAAAAAAAGAAAAAAGAAAAAAAAAAAAAGGGGGGAATTAAAAAAAAAAAAAAAGTAGGAAGAAAGCACGGTAAATTATCGGCCAGGAAAGGTTAGAGAAGTGGGGAGAAGTTGCAGCTAATCTCCTAATGTTGTTATTAGCCGCCGCCGAGGAGCCGCTGCCCGCGGGCGGACGCTCCGCCCCTTCCGTGCGAAACGTTTCACTTCCTCGCAAGGTGCTACGAATCAACCCCGAGACGGCGGCGGCGGCTCCGCGCCTGCCGCGGGAGGGGATTTAAACGGGCGAAGCTCTTCCCGCCGTCGCCGTCCTGCCGGGAGGGGAAGGGTAACAGGCTGCTGTCAGTTTGCTTGGGTCGCAGGGGTTTCCCCCGATCCCTGATACTGCCAGAAAATCTCGCCCTCCCTTCCCCTTCTTGCTTCTTTCTTTCTTCTTAAAAAAAAAAAAAAAAAAAAAAAAGAAAGAAGAAGAAGAAGAAAAAAACATTAGTCATCTCTCTCTGTAGGTTACGTTTGGATGAGGGAACCTGCGCAGGGAATCAACTGGGTGAAGGGACCGAAGTCAGTGTTGTGACAGAGCCACCAATCCCAACTTGGTACAACTGCGTGGAGAAAGGCAATATAATAGAGATGTTGCATTGATGTCGCGTGTAGTTCCCAGAATTAACTCCATCCTACCAGTATAAACAGCTCAATGCTTAATTGTGCGGTAATAAGAAGAAAGAAAATCCCCTTCTGCCCGAAAAAGAACAAAACTGCAGTTCCAAGTGCTTTCCTTTAGGAATCAGCTGGGTAGTTTTTATTTGCTTTCTTGACTTAAAAAAAAAAAAAAAAAAAAAGGGAAGAACCCTTCTGTTCTCGCAGCTAACATTATATAAATCCCCAGACACATACTGTGCAAAATGTATTAGCAGTATGTTTCATATGCTGCAGTTCTCGCTCTGCAATCTGTTGGTATTTTAAAGTAAGGATGAACTGTAATCTCCCATAAATCATTTTTAATTCAATGCTGAGTAGACGTGTGCCACGGCGAAGTATCATCTCCTGCCTGCCTCTTTTTTTTTTCTTTCTTTTTAAGTTTGCTGGAAGAAGACCTTTGCTGAAGTTAAATCAGCACATGCGTCTTGCGCAGCACTTCAGCAAGTGGATTATAATAACAACCCCCTCAACGCGTGTCTCACATGAGGAATCTTTTATGCCGTGCTGTATTAAGACTTTTTTTTTGTCATATTGTTTAGCTCTGGGAAAGGGAAAAAAATGAAAACAAAGCAATTAAAAAGATTGACAGGTATGGGTTTGTGTGAGACCTATTTGTAATTGTCAGGGTGACGTGGGCAAGAGGAGGAGGAGTAACAAACTGAAGCAGGAAAAGCAGCTCGATGTGTCTGTCTATCAGTTGAGACTGTCTGAGAGCCCTGGGATCCGAATGTGTGTTATATTTCAGTGAAAAGAGAAGAGAGGGAGAGTGGATCTCTTTCTCTCCCAGGAGTTTGTGGGGGGGGGGACAGTTCACGTTAATCTGTCCCACTCAGTGAATGTCTTTTCTTCCTCCCCCCATCCCTCTCTGCACACACTCTCCGGGGTTTTTCTTGGTTTTGGCAAATTTTTTGTGTGTGTGTGTTGTTTTTTGTTTTTTGGGTTTTTTTTTTTTTCTTCTGTTGCAGATCGAGATCAGCAAAAAAAAAAAATCCATGATAAAAAATGTGTTTGCATTATATTT